>NC_045551.1:51741246-51838746 GCF_009769535.1 Thamnophis elegans
AGAGTTTCCTCCCAATGCAGCATCCTTTTTCCTCTACCTGTCCTAACCAAAAGCCCTACCAATTGTGGAGCCGACTGGTGAAAGGGAGCTGCAGCAGAGGGATGAAAGAGCCACATGCGGCTCCAGAGCTGTGGATGGCTGACCCCTGGTTTAGAACATAGAACATGGAATAATAGAGTTGGAAGGGATCTTGGAGGTCTCCTAATCCCAGCCCCTACTTGAGTAGGAGACCCTATTGTATTTCAAATAAATGGTTGTCCAGTCTCTTTTTGAAAGCTTCCAGTGATGGAGCACCCACAACCTCTGAAGGCAAACTGTTCCATTGGTTGATTGTTCTCACTGTTGGGAAAATTAGTTCTAGGTTGTTTCTCTCCTTGGCTAGTTTCCATCCATTGTTTCTCATCTTGCCTTTTGGTGTTTTCATGAATAGATTGATGTCGTCTTTGTGGGAGCTCCTCAAATATTGGTACACTGCTATCACATCTCTTCTAGTCCTTCTTTTCATTAGACTAGACATACCCAATTCCTGTAACTGTTCTTCCTGTGTTTTAACCTCCAGCCCCCTAATCATTCTTGCTGCCCTTCTCTGCACTCTTTCCAGAGTCTCAATATCTTTTTTATGTTGTTGTGTCCAGAACCTGATGCATTATTCAAATGTAGTCTTGCTACAAATTGTTTTTAATACAAATTGTTCCTGCAGCAAAACAGACATACTGATTATTAAGTTAACATAGAGGGAAAAATTTAAATTTTTTAAAAATAAAGAACTTAAAAATGACGTTGAGCAAAATGCCTGTATCCCTTAATTCAAAGTTTTTACCAATTTCTTTAATAAGGTGGAGTCTTTTTTTTTTGGGGGGGGGGCAAGTAAGGAAGTGCAGCTCCCCTCAATATTCTGCCATTGTATTCATCTGTGATTCCCCCACCTTCTTTTTTGGACTTTCCATTCTAGCTTACTAGTAGAAATTTACTTGAGTTACTACTACTGCACAATAAACCAAGTCTTTTCCTGCTCAACTTTCTTGTGATCATCCAAGACTGGCTATGTGCTGTTATGATATGTTAACAATTCCCTTATGGTACCTTCATAAGGAAAAAGCAGGAATTTTTTTTTTAGATATTGAAGAACTCTTGCATGGGAAATGGGTTTTCCTGAAGCATTCTGCAGGTTCTATAACAGTGATGATTAACCGCTTCAGCACTGAGTGTTAAAAAGGAAGCGCACGCATGTGTGCGCTCATCTGGGTTGTGACCAGGAAGAAGAGCTGCCCAGGGGGCATGCACACACCGGGAAAATGTACTTCTGGTTTCCGTCACACACATGTGCCAGCCAGCAAGTCTTCCAGTTACTGCCACGCATGCACACACACCAATCAGCTGGCAGCATGTGTGCTCACACCAGAAAGTGGATGTCCAGCTCTTCCAGTTTCCAGCACTGCCACACATGCAAAGGCCAGCTGATCATCGAATGTACATGCATTACAGAAACCCAGAAGAGGAACAGGTGATATCGCACATTCCAGGTGACATGGCTCTGCGTGCCACTTCGTGGCTCTATAATGTATCATCAAACACCGACACTATATTAGCACATTCTACTTAACCTACCTAAAACTCTTAGGCAATGTGACATACTATGGCTCTGTAAAGTTAATCAACTTTAGGATCATAGTGGTCTGGGCAAAAGAATTAGAGGCCTTCAGGCACATCTCCAAACAGATGTTCTTGCTAGCTTAGTTTGTCTTCATCTGTGCACTATCCAGTTTATTACGCACAGATATACAAAGACTGAATGCATATATAGAGTCTGAAAGGCTAATATGTTGGATTGGAATGTGCTCTCTTGCCCTTATATATTTGGGTGAACTCTAGAAAAATAAGCATGAGCATTTGTGTAAGTATGGATAATTTGCATTTTGTTTAATAAACTTCTGAAACATAAATGTTAGAGAGGCCCACAAGAATGATCTCATTCCTCTTTGTTTGCCTGTAACTAAAAAATATAGTCCTGATCAGTTAACACAGGTATTATCCTCTAATGTTATACAGCAGGGGTGTCAAACTCACACCGTCACATTGTCATCATGTGATGTATCATGGCTTTTCTCCCTTTTGCTAAAACAGGGTGGGCGTGGGCAGCATGTGACACATCCAGACCGCGGGCTGCAAGTTCGACATCCCTGTTATAGAATATATGGTTGATATGTAACTTCTCTTTCCATATACATTTGGTGATAACGTATAGTCCTTGGTGATGTCTCAACTTGGCTGTTTTCCTACAGATATTTCATTACTCAATGAGATGTCATCTTCAGCGCTAGAAGCAGTGGTGAAATTCATTTTTTTTTAACTTCCAGTTTCATGGGCATGGCTTTGTGGGCGTGGCAGAAGAATGATACTACAAAATATCCATTCCCACCCCACTCTGGGGCCAGCCAGAAATGGCATTTGCTGGTTCTCCGAACTACTCAAAATTTCTGCTACCGGTTCTCCAGAACCTGTCAGAACTTTCTGGATTTCACCCCTGGGTAGAAGAGTGGGGTTTGCTCTCTGTTTATATACTGGAGCCTTAGCTACACTGCCAAACTACTGTATATGAACAAGGAGCAAACCCCACTCCCTTTTAGCACTGAAGATGGTACCTTGTTGGATAATGAAATGTCTGCAGGAAAACAGCCAAGCTCAGGCAGCACTAAGGTCTCCTTAGTTCAAGCCTCAGCTACAAACTTTCTCTTCTATTGGTGTTAATGCATTCTGATTAAAAATATCTCAAAGGGGACTCTGAGCAAAATTTGGAAAGCACAGGGAAGGCAAGGAGCATGCCATCAGATTTTAAGTCACCAAGAAATGGTTAAATCAGAGAATGTTTCATTGGATGGAGTGGATGGGATCCTGAAAAAGAGAGAGTCTGTTGGAGCCATTCTCCCAGCTTAGGAGTCACAGCTTCAAGTGGTTTTGTTAGGATCACTCTGCCCTTTATTTTCCACATCCACTGTAGTTCCTCCATTAGATCCTGGTATTTCTTCACCTTCTCATCATCCTTCTTCCTGATGTTGCTTTCACTTGCACCTCTCCACCACTGTCTTCTGGTCTTTGTCTACTACTATGATGTCTGGTTGATTGGCGCTAGGGCAGGGGTGCCAAACTCCATTTCATTGAGGGCTGCATCAGGGTTGTGTTTGACCTCGGGAGGGGGGGCAGCTCAATGTCACTCATGTCGGTGACACCTATGGTAGCCCAAGCAGTCTACGAGCAAAAATGAGCTCCCAAGCTTTCTTTTAGGCTGCAACAGCCTCCTGCAATCATCTGCCAGAGAAAAAGGAGCTTGTGGCGGGGAGTTGCATGCAGCCCTCCCGAGTTCCATTTTCACTGGGAGGGGCACCTTGGGCCAGTCCTTTGCTGTTTTCAGGGCGATTCCATGGGCCAGATCTAAGCACTCCGTGGGCCAGATCTGGCTCCCAGGCCTTGAGTTTGACACCCATAGGCTAGTGACTACCTGCCTGTCTTGACAGACAGGTTCACAAATCCCACAGAATCTTAGAATTTATATATAGTGTTAATGTTCCCGTAAGAACAAGAAATAGAAAGAAATCTTGAACTGTGTTTTTTTTTTAAATTCAGAAGTTGTATCCTTTGATGTTTCATAGCATGTGGAGCTCTTTATATTTCTTCCTTTGACATTTGAGGATATTAACAAACAATGGAGAATTTTTTTTTACCAAGCTGTGACTCATTAACTAATTATGCTCTTACACAATTCTTTAAATCTTCCTATATATTTCAGCTATATGAAGTAAGAATGTAGTTTCTTCTTTGAGTCTTTCACTTGATCTTGTTGATTACAAATACATATAAGAAATTATCTTTTTCAGCTGCGGAAAACATTAAGGTACATGGGAAAATCCTATTGGGGAAAATTCCACTTAGGGTTAGGTTTAGCTCTCCTTGAATTTGCAGAGCAAAACAGACATCTCCATTGGATTCAGAGTCTGTCAGCATGGTTAGGAAGGGGCACACCTTTTGAGCCGGCCTTATGTGTACATTTTCTGGCAAAATACATGGGAAAGTACCATTCGGGAAAATTCCACTTAGGGGTAGGGTTAGCTCTCCATGAATTCACAGAGCAAAACAGACATCCCCATTGGATTCAGACTCCGTCAGCATGGTTAGGAAGGGGCACACTTTTTGAGCCAGCCTTATCTACATTTTCTGGCAAAACACATGGGAAAATCCCATTTGGAAAAATTCCACATAGGGGTAGGGTTAGCTCTCCATGAATTCACAGAGGAAAACAGACATCACCATTAGATTTGGAGGCCATGGGTATGCTTAAGAGGGGGCACGCCTTTTGGACCAGCCTTATCTAAGTTTTCTGGCAAAACACATGGGAAAGTCCCATTCGGGAAAATTCAACTTAGGGGTATGGTTAGCTCTGCATGAATTCGCAGAGCAAAACGGGCATCTCTATTGGATTCGGAGTCCGTTGGTATGGTTAGGAGGGGGCACACCTTTTGAGATGAGCTTATGTACATTTCCTGGCAAAATACATTGGAAAATCCCATTTGGGAAAATACCACTTAGGGTTAGTGTTAGCTCTCCATGAATTCACAGAGGAAAAAGGACATCACTATTAGATTCGGAGCCCATGGGTATGCTTAAGAGGGCCCACGCATTACATGGGTCCATCCTGATCCCATCTAAAGTTATTTGGAGACCTCACTCTTAACCTTGACTATGTTGATTTCATTTTTTTCCATCAGTTTGTCATCCTCATATTTATCCCTTTTTTGTTTATTGTTTTTAATTGTCATCTTTTTCATGTTTTAACCCAGTGGCTCAGTGGCTATGACGCTGAGCTTGTTGATCAGGAAGGTTGGTAGTTAGGTGGTTCAAATCTCTAGTGCCTCATAATAGAGTGAGCTCCTGTTACTTGTCCCAGCTTCTGCCAATGTAGCAGTTCAAAATGTAAGTATAAAAATAGGGATTACCTTTGATGGGAATGTAAAAATGTTCTGTGCGCCTTCAGCATTTAGTCATGCCAGCCCCATGACCATGGAGACATCTTCAGAAAGTGCTGGCTCTTTTGCTTTGAAATGGAGATGAGCACCACCCCCTAGAGTCAGGAACGACTAACAAATATGTGCGAGGGGAACCTTTACCTTTACCTTACTGGCAATTGAGCACTATATTATTATGGACAATCTATAATTTGATTCATAGTCATGAAGAAAACTTAATAATTCAATACCTAACCAAGAATTATTAAGACTAACCAAGACTAAGAATTATTAAGATAGCACCTGAGGATATAGGCAGTTCCAAGCAGTGTATGGTTGTTTTTTTTTTTTTTTGGAAAATTAAGGGTGTTCAGTTTTGATCAATTCAAAATTTCCAAATATCACTGCAGATATTTGGTGCAAGGGCTCCAATCATAATTGGTATAACAGTGAATTTCTTTTTCAGTAAGCATTCAACGTTGAACTGCAACTCTTGGTACTTTGTAGTTTTGGGGGTTTTTTTGCAATTTATTTTCTTTAAACCAAACACCACCCATTATAGCAACATCAATGAACCAGACATTCTTCTTTTCAATTATTGTTATATCAGACATGCCTGTCTATTTGGATTTTAAAATCTCAGAAGATATTAACCTACCCATTTTCCAGTGGTTCTTGCTACATTTAAATCCAAACCTCTAGCAATGTTTCCTATGAAAAAGTGTGGCAACTTGGTCATAACACTGTATAAACTCAGCTTGTGGAATTTTGCTGCAAATACTGATCAAAGGGCCAATTGTTTCATCCTTGTCACTACAAAGTTACATCCACCATTTTTTCTTACATAGTGAATTTTTACCTTCATGCAGTTAGCTTGCAATGCTTGTTCTTGACCCACCAAAATAATGTCTTCTGTTTCTTTCTTTAACACACCTAATCGTAAAGAGCTCTATGTGGGGCTTTTATCAGCTTTTCCTCCAATATCCTTCAACTATTGACCATGCATTAGCTTGTACTTCCAATTAAAAAATGACTTTTCAATTGTGTCTTTTCTACAATTAGCCTTCACCTTTGTTGTTTTCAAAAGCTTTCCTTCAATAAGGATTCTTCACTTTTTTTAACACTATCATTCATGCCATATTTTTCTTACTCCACAGTTTATTTCACCTGTAGGAATGTTCTGCCCCCTTTTGCAGAAAGAGGTTTTTGTGTGAAGAGCATGTTATATTGTCATTAGATTTCTTGTTTCCCAATCAAGGTTTCATCTGGGTTGAGTCAACAATTCCTGCTGGATGAACATATAATGGGAACTCTCCAGGTATTGATTGCTTTGATGGTGTGTTCACCACTTGTTTGATATAACAGTAATTGAAAAGAAGACTTTAGCAAAAGTACTTTTTGAAAACTTAGTTCTGTAATAAATCAAAACTCCCAAATATTTGTAGCTCTCTCTTGCTGCTACTGCCATTATCACATTGTATTTCATCATTTTAAACAATTTTGCCTAACTTTACAGGCATACAAAACATTTGCCAGACCAATTCTCGAATATAGCTAGCCTGCATGGAATCCACATTGTGTTTTGGACATTAATACAATTGAACAAGTCAAGAGGCACTTCACGAGAAGAGAACTCCACTCTTCTACTCACAACAGAATATCCTATGCCACCAGGATTGAAATTTGGGGCTTAGAGAACCTAGAACTATGTCAACTGTCTGACCTAAGCGTAGTACACAAAATTGTCTGCTACAATGTCCTACCTGCCAATGGCTACTTCAGATTCAACTGCAATAATACATGGAAAAACAATAGATACAAATGCAAGGTACACTGTTCCAAACTTTATTGCATAAAATATGACTTCAGAAACAGTGGTCAATGCCTGGAATGCACTACCCAACTCTTTTGCTACGTCCTCAAACCCCCATAACTTTAACCTTAAACTGTCTAGCGTGGACCTTACCCCTTTCCTAAGAGGTCTGTAAAGGGGCGTGCATAAGTGCACCAGCATGCCTGCTCTCCCTGTCCTATTGTTCCCATTTATTCATATCCATTCATACCCGTTATCTCATACATATTTGAGAAAATAAATAAATAAATAATAAATCAATAACAAATCAATAATCAATCAATCTTTGAGTATTTGAGTATTTTATTTGGATTTATAGGCCGCCCTTTTCCCTGAGGGGACTCAGGGCGGCTTACAATCATTAGGGAGGGGGTACAATTCAAAACAAACAATATGTGAACAAAATAAATAAAGTAGTAAAAACACAACTTGCATTCAACATTCAACACTCGGGTGGGGCAAATTAGAGACTTATCCCCAGGCCTGTTGGGATAGCCAGGTCTTAAGGGCTGCGCGGAAGGCCTGGACGGTGGTGAGGGTGCGTATCTCGACGGGGAGATCGTTCCACAGGGTCGGAGCTGCAACAGAAAAGGCTCTCCTCCGTGTAGTCGCCAGTCGACATTGACTGGCGGATGGGATTCGGAGGAGGCCCATTCTGTGCGATCTTATTGGTCGGAGGGAGGTAATCGGCAGAAGGCGGTCTCTCAAGTACTCAGATCCGCTACCATGAAGGGCTTTAAAGGTGGTCAACAGCACCCTGAAGCGCACCCGGAGATCAACAGGTAGCCAGTGCAGCTCGCGGAGGATGGGTGTTATATGGGCGAACCGTGGTGCGCCACTATCACTCGCGCGGCCGCATTCTGAACTAACTGCAGCCGCCGGATGCACTTCAAGGGCAGCCCCATGTAGAGTACATTGCAGTATTCCAGCCTAGAGATCACAAGGGCTCGAGTGACTGTTGTGAGAGCCTCCCGATTCAGGTAGGGTCGTAACTGGCGGACCAGGCGAACCTGGGCAAATGCCCCCCTGGTCACAGCCGACAGATGATGGTCGAGAGTCAGCTGTGGATCCAGGAGGACTCCTAAGTTACGAACCTGATTGAATCAATCAATCAATCAATCAATCAATGGTTACATAGCCGATAGTCAGTGACAAGCTGTTCCAATATCTTTGCTGAATTCTTTTATACTTTTTAACAAGGAATCCAGTTCAGCTTTCACTCATTGTACCTTATAAAAAGTAAAGGAGATAATGAATCACCTTGAAAAGTTCCATGTTCACTTTCTCCCAATTCTTCCATCAGCTTTACTCACCAAAACTTTATTGAAGTGTACATAAATTGAAGGTGAATATACACATCCCAGGATAATATTGCAAAATGCAAACTGGATTGATCACTAGGACCACAGGTTTAGTCTTCTAAGCTTTCAGACTAGTGCTGGAGCCAATCCTCAGGGACTTTCTCTTCAGCAGAACTTCATACTTGGTGAGTGACACAAATTGGATCCCATCCATAAATTGTTGAAACCACACTACAGTAAAAGAAGCTAGGTGTATGAGAAGAATAATATATTCAGTAGTACTCCCCTCTCTGGAATGGATTTTCTCAAGGTTAGATATGCCCCCATCTTGATGCTTCACAAAAAGATGAAAGAGTCCTCCAGAGTCCTGTTTAGCAGCATTTTTTTTTATTGACAGATTTGATTAATCTTTTATTCGTAGCATATATTGGTTTTAATCATTTTATGAACATTTCATTGCTATTTTATTAGCTTACTGTAAGTTCTCTAAAATCGTGAGAACAGATGACATACAGAAATTTTAAAAAGTAAATATCTCAATTGTATTGAGTTAATTCAGGGGTTGGCAACCTTAAACACTCAAAGAGCTACAGTGGTCCTAACCAGAAGCCCTCCGTTCAATTCTGGAGCCAACCAGAAGTCCAGTTTCCCCACCATATAGTCTCCTCCTAGTGTGGCAGCCTTTTTCCTCTACCTATCCTAACTGAAAGCCCTCTCAATTGTGGAGCCAACCGGTGACAGGGAGCCACAGCAGAGGGATGAAAGAGCCACATGCAGCTCCACAGTCGCAGGTTGCTAGGCCCTGAGTTAATTGAAAACAAACACATATTTCCTTGAGTTTCCTTTGAAATCTGTGGATGATGCAGAACCTATCAATATGACTGGGTAGGGAAGGAATTTTCGCCTTAAAATTCCAGCCGGATCTTTTTACAAGCAGCATTGTGTTCATGGCATATAGAGGGAGGATTTTTGGTAGACAATGAGTTGTATGATTAAATATGGACCTAATACCATTCACAATAGTAGCTTTTTAAAAAAAGACCAAACAGCATAAACATAATAAACCAATCCATGTCAGAAAAAAATACAATTCATTATTGTTACTAATGTCTGATTTACATTTGTAAGCTTTTATATTACAAAGGACATTTGCGGTCTTTTAAAATTCATTTATGTACAGGATTTCTTACATGTCAAGATGCAGTTAACTTTAACTCTGTCTACTATGGAGCAACCTTTATGCAACCATTAGTTTAATTGATGAAAAACAGATTCCTTATTCTTGGCCCACACAAAGAGGTGATGTTAATAGGTAGAAAGACTGCTCTGCGGGGAATCAAATTCCCATTTACACTCTACTTATTTAGTTGTAGAATGTTTGTTAATTTTCTTTTCTTTTCTTTTCTACAGTAAATGCATTTTTCTGTTAGCAGTGGAGACTTTTCTTTTGCATTGTCTAATATTTAGAAACATCTGAAATATTTAAAATAGCTTTGATCCAGTACCAAGTACAATACTTACAGGGTCAAATTTGACTTTGTATTCTACCTAGTCTCTATGCAAGTAGACTTTCTGTTTCCAAATAATGTTTGCTACTTTGCCCCCCCCTCCCCCTTTGGAAGGTGTATTTCTGCTCTTATCTGTGAATATATTTTTTTACATTACTTAATGTTTGTGTAGTCCCAAAGGTACTTTTGCAAGAGGCAACTGAACTTTCTTGTTTTTTCTTTGGAAGATATTTTGTTTCTTAGCCAAGAAGCTTCTTCAGCTCAAACACCCATTTGCACTACTCAGGTGATCCTGAGGACACAGATAAACCTCCAAGTGGCCTCAACAACTCTCTAAAAGAAGGCAAATGGCCAGCTGTCTGTAAGGAATATAAATCCTTCCATTCCTCTCCATACAGTCAAAGCTGAAGAAGGTTCTTGGATGAGAAGTGAAATGTCTTCAAAAGAAAAAATCAAGAAAGTCCAGTTGCCTCTTGAAAAAGCACCTTTGGGACAACCATGACCTGGATGGCTGAGAACCTCCATAGACTTAATGTTTGTGTATCTTTGATATTTTTCAAAAAATATCCACCGATTGCAATAATATTCTTTTATAGATCTATTTCTTTTTCAGCATGACCTACCCAGCGCAGAGGACATTGTTATAAGTACATCACAAAAACTGGACAGCTCAGTTTGGGCCAATGTGAAAACATTACTTTTGACATGGAGGCATTAAAAATGAATAAAGGTTGCATTAGCTTCTGGCTCAGAATGAGCTGAGGACGACATCTTTGTTCCTGTCCTTCATAAGTGGTGGGACTTTGGGATAAGTTAGAAATGTTAATCTTATCAGACTGCTCCCTTTTACTCTTTCCCACATAAATGAATAAACAGTGTGTAGCTCATGTGGCATACAAAAGAGGAAACAAGACAAGCAACTTTAACCCCTGGCCAACAACATAAGCTATTTTGCAAAGACAAATCACAGCATGTGGACAATATCCTTTTTATAGTCATAAAGCCTCTTAAGATGTGTCTAGAATATTGGATTCTTTATACACTGGGCAAAGGTGAAATCAACCAGTTGGCAAATGTGAGCACGCACACCTGATGCACAGATGTGCAGAAGGTAGAGGAGAGGAGACCAGCGAGACTCTATGGGCTGGTCCTTGGGACAGAAGAGCCACTGCTGCTAGCTAAGCCCCACATGGAGATAAAAGGCAGAGGGCAAAGATGAATAGGTGTGGCAGATAACTATTCGTCTCCCTGTCAGTTAGCCTCTGATAGTCCGAACTTCTGAATCCTGTCTGAAACTGTATCGGACTTCTTTTTTGGAATCTGTGGCACTGAGAGTAGGGCACACCTTCAGTGTGATTGTGTGTGTTTGTGTGTGTGTGTGTGTGTGTGTGTGTGTGTGTTTTACTGGAAAAAAAGAGTGGGTGCACCTTCCAGGACTTTCATTATGAGGGTGGTGAGTGAGAGAGACTCCGTGGAGCCATGTCAGGGGGTAGGGAGTGAGCTTCACTTTCCACAGGCACTTAAGAGACTTCGTTAGCCTGCTTAGGGAGAGAAATTCTTTGCTGGGGTTGTTGGCACTCTTAATAAAGGGAATGTTTAGTTAAAAAAACGTGTGATTGTCGTGTTTGGGAACTGGGTCAGAACATAAACATTTGAAACTTGCCTGCCTCAACCTTCATTTTATTATTGTTTTAAGAAGTGTTACCTACAGTATTCTACCTACTCTTTGTGTTATGCTTTGCCTGTCCTATACGTCAATATTGTAAAAATAGAATTACATGAACTGACCCTTCTGTTCGGAAAATAACTCTTGGTAGAGAAAAGTTTATTTTTTCCATCATTAGTGGTAGAAAGATACTCTGTGGCTGCTTCTCGGAAAAAGATGTTCGCCTGACCTGTCTCTGATTTCTTATAGGCATTGCA
Source organism: Thamnophis elegans (assembly GCF_009769535.1). Lineage (NCBI taxonomy): Eukaryota > Metazoa > Chordata > Lepidosauria > Squamata > Natricidae > Thamnophis > Thamnophis elegans. The sequence goes on from NC_045551.1 coordinate 51,752,828, forward strand.
AGGTGAGATTCATTTGCTCAAGGAGGGAAGAGATAAGGCAGCACATGCTTGTGGCTATGCCAGGATTCCAATGCTATAAACATACAGTTTTTACCCTCTTCTTTCAGCTCAAACAAGAAAACTGTTCCATAAAACATGAAAGGGAGATATTCTATACCATTTGTAATACATATGCTTCATCTGGAGAGCTCCACGTCGTTTCCAGGACTTGTGGTTGCCATATGCTGGAGGCCTTCTGATGTTCAAGGCACAAAAGGGTTTCTGAAATGTGAAACTAATGAAAAACTAATAGGATAAAGACTTCAGAAAACTGTGCCTTGAACTCTGCCTGAACAGCAGTCACTATGAGAGTGAAGCATCCACATAAGAATCTTAGAGAATAATACATCATTAACTCAAAACCTTGCAATCCTACAGTCACAAAAGCTACTCCTAAAAGTCACAAAACTACCTCACAAATGCTGTTTTGATTAAAACTGTGCCAAAGAGATCTATAGCAAGAAGAACAAGATGAGAAGTATGGGGCATGTTTCCTCCTCCTGCTCTAACTGGCATCTCCATTTGTTTCTAACATAAAGACAGGAAACACCAGAGAGAGGGGGGAGGGAGGGAGGGAGGGAGGGAGAGAGAGAGAGAGAGAGAAAGAAAGAGAAAGATATATTCATTGAACATATTGTACACATTTGTCATTGTGTATATACTTTGGCAGCTTTTAAAATGAGTTTCCACCCGTGCTGCTGATCACAATTCAGAACAAAGAAGTTATTAAGATGATAATAGCAACCTTCCTTAAACTTCCCATTCTCTTTCTTTCACTCATTCGTGATTTGCTCTTCGCCAAAGCTTCTCTGCCAGAACAATAAGAACCACTGAACTTCTACTGAGTTGCTGAAAGAAATGACATTATGAAAAACAAATAAATTCTTTAGGCTCAAAATGAAACAACAACTCCTGTTCATTATACTATTTTTCACATATGAAAACAATAAAAATATGTTTGGAGTTGGATTTAAATGAAGAATGCTAGGGGTTTTTTTTGTCCAGACAAAAGAAATTCTTGTAGTAGGCTTTCCAGTTCCTTCTGATACTCCCTATCGTGGATAGGAATAAAGGATCTGCTGATACAGCTCTACAGAGTAATAATTGAGTCTGTCATTCGTACCTCTGTAACTGTCTAGTTTAGCACAGCAACCAAATAAACAGGACAGCTACAGACTTCAACGGATAGTTAGGACCAGGGGTGAGATTCAGCTGGTTCGGACCGGCTCGGGCAAACCGGCAGCTCTGATGATCAACTGGGGAGCGAACCGTTTCACTCCAACAATCAGGTGGGCATGACTACCCACCCCCTGCTCTTTACTTACCTATATCCTCTGAGCTGATCACATGGCAGAGTAGATTGCTGCACTTCAGCTGAGTTACTGAGTTAAAACCACCCACATGTGTGAAGCCCATGAACACTGAACTGGTTATTAAAATGGCAGGATCCCACCACTGGTTAGGACTGCAGAAAAAAAGCAATTGCAACCAGCCTGCCTTCCATTATTTATTCATGCATTTTGTCATGTTTGTGGAGTGTATATAGGAGGTGGTGACCCTTTGAAAGCTGTATGCAGCGAAATTTCATTTTAATGTATGCTGATTAGTGTACATTCAAGTGACAATAAAGTTATTCTAAGTGTAAGTCATTGCAGATCTGTATAATGCATGGGTCAGAAGGAGGGCTGAGGAAATATCTGCAGACCTTTCCCATCCTGGAGATGAACTGTTTCAGTTTCTCCCCTCAGGATGCCGCTATAGGGCATTAAATGCAAAAACAACTAAACACAGGTTTTCCCCCCATGCCATCACTCTCTTAAACACCTAATTGCCACAGTACTGTCTTATGCCTAAAGATATTTACCCATGTAGAAGAGCTGTATTGCTATTATCCTTCTCTTCTTTTCTTCTTCTCCTCTTCTTTCTCATCTTTTCATCTTTCCTACTACCTTTTCTTATTGGTATTTTATGATTGCACCATATGATTTATGATCTATGACATCACTTTGTTGTTTCTATGTACACTGAGAGCTTCTGAGAGACAAATACCTTGTGTGTCCAATCACACTTGGCGTTAAAGAATATTCCAATTCCAATATTCCAAGCATTGGTTGCTAATCTATAAAAAGAATTTTGTTGCAGCCCGCCAGTGGCCAGTAAAGCTGGCAGCAGAGTCGGAAGTGAGGAGGTTGGGGAGGAACATGGGCCATTCCTGGGGGTTGAGGAAAGTTCAGACTTGGGGTCTGTGTTGGAGGCAGATAAGGAGTTAGACAGCAGTGAGGCAAAAGAACAGCTGGAGCCTGTTCCCAGCTTGCGCATGTGCGGAGCTGCCAGAAGACAAGAACAACTACGAAAGCAGGGTTGACTTAAGAGTAAACCCACACCTTGGAGATGATTGCCCCTCCCAGAGGAAACAAAAAAAGGAACAAACGGGGAGTGCGCCTTTGCAGGAAACAATTCGTTACTTGGGTCTGGAAAATTCTGTTTGTGATTATAAGAGACTCTGTGCAAAGTTTTGCTTTGCCCTGTGTTTGGAAACTAGATATCTGGCAGTCCTCTAAACAAGATAAGGTGCATGTGGATAAACATTCTTCTGGAAGACTCTTTGCTAAAGCCATGTTGACTGTGAATGAAAAGAATTCACAGTTGTGTAAATAAAAGAGGTTTTGTCAGGACCAAGCCTTTGCTTCTTGCTTTCTAAGGAAGCCTGGGTCTGAACACTTTTGTCACTGTTATGGTAAGCTAAAGTTCTTTAGATGCATTATCATTGTTAGTGGAAAGAAGGAAAAAAATATTTCACGTCAGCCTCCCCATGCAAATATTACAGCTTTTTCAGAGTTGGGGGAAAGATACTTTTAATTTACATTTTTAAATGAGTTGGAGAAGGTTCATTCTCATACTGCCATTGTTCCATATAAATAGGAAACAGAGCCCAAGGAAATAGTATAGTTTATTTGGTATATGTTTATAGAAGTAGAGCTAGATTTGGGAGGGCAGTTTTAAGCCATCACTTTCAAACCAAATAATAGCTTGGTTAGTCAGAATCAGCTTTTGCCATTAGCGAAATGATCCAAATAAACATCTAATTACACAATGTGGATTTTAAATTTCCCCATCAATATTCATCTCTCCCTCCAAATAATATTTGCTCCCAGTCAGTCTTCACATCTTTAAAGCAATCATATGTTTAGCCTCTTTTGAGTCACCCTTTTCCTCCTTACTTATTTATTTCACCCACTGAATCCTATATGGATTTTCCTGAATATTATATGGTTTTGAAATATGATGGTTTTTTTCATTTTCCTTTATAAAAGGAAATGAAGCTTTGCTGCAATTCTGCTTTATCCCACAGAGCAATGACACAATTATGTACACAGATAGCTTGACATGGTAATTATAGGAATGTCATTAGGGGTGGGGGGGAGAAAGTTAGGCTTAAATAAATGCGGTGACCAAAGGAAAATCTTTAACAAAAGCAGAATGCTGCTAATTCTAATATACCTTAGTACAATTCTTTTTAAACTTGAAGGATGCTATATCATTTTTAAAATGAAGAATATTTTGTGAGCCATAATACTTTTTTGTGTGCATACGAGGGCTCAGATGAAGAACAGGAACATATTTCAGCCCCGCTCCCTGCTCTCTCTGAGTTTTAACTCTGTCCCAAATGTATTGTCATTTTCATGTTGAAGTTGGATTATAAATATATTTAATAATTATGCTGCAGGTACAATTATCTGAATAACCCAAAAGCCAGAAGCATGAGCAGGATTCATTATTATTCATCTTCTTTTTTAGACTTTAATTTGCCTTTCAAGCTACTTAGATTGCCATTTATTGATGGAAAGCTGGTTTTTAATTGATTATATGTCATCAAATCAATGCAATTTTCTTGGTTAAAAAAATACAGGAATGGTTTCCCACTGTCTTCTCCTGTGTGGTATGAAGTAATACTTTAGTCATGGTCATAAAGTAATAATCTGTTTCCAGAATCTTCCTAATGTCAACTCCCAACATTGTCATAAGTAAGAGAAAGAGGGGGAGTGCATTCCACACATACTGTTGGCTGAAGTTGGATCTCAGATTACTGCAACAGGCTTGGGAGGGGTGCATCTCATAGGGGAATGTGATTTATGACACAGACTCTGGGGAGGGAAGGAACAGGGCTAAAGTTCAGCTATAAATCAAACCAAGCTCAGACCTGACTGCAAAAAGATCTTGCCTATGATGCTCCTAATAAATGACTAATTTTGTATTGAAACTTGCCTCAATACTCATGAATCAATTAGGGCATTTTTAGGAAACCTTACACCTAACTTGTTACTGCCTGGTATAGGTGTCTGCTTGCTTCATCTGGGCAGCTGAGATCATCTTGGATTGGAGATGTGAAGATCATTTCAGAAAATCATTTCTCTTGGTGTTCTTTGCTTTTTCTCACATGAACATCCCTCCTGCCATGATAAAGTAGCACAGCAGAACTTAGGGGCAAAGTAGATGGTATATGCATTACTCTTCGTAGACTTCAGGCAATTGATTTACTGTACATATACTAGAATGCATACAGATAGTCACATTCTCTATTTCTTGTATGAGGGGTCCTTGGTGCTCTCTGAGCTTGGTTATTTGCTCACATACATTTCATTACCCCAAACTAGGCAACATCATCAGGGCTAGTCTAGCACTGATGATATTACCTAGTTTGGGTAGTTACCTAGTTTGGGTAATGAAACATCTGCAAGAAAACAACCATGCTCAGAGAAAACCACTTATTTCAATCCTAAACTACAGATATTCTCCTTTATTGGTATTCCTTGAATTCTCATTTTGAATTCTCTCTATCTCTTCCTTGTGCTCATATTCTAGATATTAATTCCAAGGCAGATAGCATTTAATATAAATGATTGCACTGAATAACAAGCAAATACGAATAACTCACTAGTAAAATTACTAATAACTTGCTAGTAAAAATATCTAGAACAGGAGTTAGATTTATGTCGTATGCCGATATAACATGTGTTTCTTTCTTCTGGAAAGATATTAGATCAGTGAGGGCAAACCAAGTGCCAAAAAGGGAGCGGGCATAAGTGCTCATCAGTGCCACAACCCAGAAAAGGATCTGCCCAAAGGCCATGCACATGCTGGAATATGTACCTCCCATTTCCGGTGCCCCATGTGCACCAGCAAGCTAGTCTTACGGTTACTAGTGTGCATGTGCGCATGAAAATCAGAATGCATTCTCACACTGGAAAATGGAAAACCAGCTCTTCCTGTTTCCAGCGCTGCTGCACGCACAAAGGCTAGGTGATCATCGCATGTGCATGCACGCCAGAAACCCGGAAGAGGAATAGTGACGCTGCGTGTGCCAGGCTGCATGGCTCCACGTACCACTTTAGGCATTTGTGCCATAGGTTTGCCATCACTGCATTATATCATAGGAACATAAGTAATCAATGGAGTACCAGAAACTTTTACAAGTTTTGAAGTAGGAGAAGCTTTCCCTATCTTGCTTATCCCAATTACCAATATTTTTGAAGATTACATGTAAGTCTACATGTAATCATGTATTCCTCGTCCCCAATACCATTACTCTATTCATCATGTCTGAACTAGATAGGAGAGATCCTTAATTCTACATTTGAAAATTGTTTTAGAGTTTCTGCAGATATCCTGCCCTCTGCCCCCACCCCCTGCCATGATATTTTGTTAAGGTCACTAAGAATAGGGCATTTTTTTTCCAGCAGGCCAAGACCCTGATCTGGTACAAATTGGAAATGCTTCCCCCAATACTACCAAACTGAAATTGAATCCGTTTATCAAGATTGCCCTTTAGATCACAGTTAGCAGCTAATCTCAGCAATAATTTGGAGCTACAGAAGAAGAAAATGTTCTTTTCATTGTGTGATTTCACATAACCTGATTTATAAGTATAGGGTAGGAAATGTTAGTTTCTAAAGACAGATTCATTGCTTGCTTTCGGTAAGGAGTCCCACACAAAATTTCTAACTTAATCTTCAAAAATATTGGTAATTGGGATAAGCAAGCTAGGGAAAGCTTCTCCTACTTCAAAACTTGTAAAACTTGTAATAAATAAATAAGCAAATACACAAAGAATCCAGCAAAGCAAGCAAGCTAGCTCTTAAAAATGCTGTTTGGAGACATGTCTGGGGATTTAAATGTAGTAACCCTATATTGACTCACTTTGACTCACTAAAATATTCAGCAAACAAAATGACTTTATTCAGATGATAAAAGCGGAAAAAGAGAACAGGCACTAAACTTCCTAAAGCTAAAAGAGAGTGAGCAGAGATGTAAGTTCTAATGAAGAAAAAAAAGATTTATTTGAAATGCTTCAGGACTGATTAATAAAGTTGCTTTTCACTGGCACTTGGAATTTGTCTCTCTTCTCCTTGTTCAGATGATAGCATGAATGTTTGAACGTCTATCAAACCTTGATTCTTCTCTTCTGTTCTTCCTTTTTTAGTAACGATAACCTAAGAGGTTTTCCATTATGAAAAGTTCTCCATTCCATCTGTTGTAAGAAAAAAAAATGGTCATTTTAAATAAGATACAGGGAGTTATAAAGAAACTGCTTGGTTTTTTTTTATTTGTCTCCATAAAGGGTCATAGCACTGAGTTATATACCTCAATACTTAAGTTAATAGACTAGATTATCTACCCTGTTTCCCTAAAAATAGGACCTCCCCGGATAAAAAGTCCAATTGGGCTTCTGAGCACATGCGCTAAAATAAGCCCTCCCCTGAAAATAAGGGTAGGAAGTAAGGCCTCCCCAAAAATATTGCAACACAGCAGCAGCCATGATATGCCACCTCCTGCACGTCAAAAATAATAAGACCTCCCTGAAAATAAAGCCAAGTGCTTATTTCGGGGGTCAAAAGAAAATAACCCTGTCTTATTTTCAGAGAAACACGGTATTTCTAAGACGTAAAAATAAACATGGTATATGAATGAAGTATCTGAAAATCTGAACTGGGAAACAATTGATACACAACACAATCTTTGATTTATGGTTGGTTTAAGATTCTGGTTTCATCCAAACCTTATTTAGAAACAAATGCAGGTATGCAAAGATTTCTTTGTCATGATGGTATAACACTAGAGTTCACATTATTTTATAAAGCCGAATCACTTAAAATAGAAAATAATGTTTCTTCACACAGTGCATTGCAAAATAGTGGATTTCACTACAAGCTATTTTGGCCAATACAACATTTAAAAATAACTAGCTGTATTATACAGCTCTACTTTCTTATTTATCATATTTTAAATTGTAAGCAACTGGATCAGGACTGTTAAACTCAAGGCCCACAGGCCAGAACTGGCCCACGGGCTTGCTCTAGGAACAGAGAAGGACTGTCTGTGGTGCCTCTGTCACAGTGGTGGGTTTCAAAAATTGTTCAAACCTACTCTGTGGGTGTGGTCTCCTTTGTGGGAGTGGCTTGCCACCCATGTGACCAGTGGGAGTGGCTTGCTGCCCATGTGACCGGATATGAAGATGCCGATGACACTTGTCAGAACCACCTTAAATTACCTCACACACAGCACTGGCATGCATAAGAATATGATGTAAATTTGTTTTTTAAAAGGCATCTTTGGTTTGCGTTAAAACAACTTCAACACACGCAATGTTCTGATTGTACCACAAATGCAGTAGTCATCCTTACCTTTCACAGAAGCACTGAGTTTTATAAATATGAGCATGATAGTGTAGAATAATCATATCCAAAGACCAGTAGTGGGTTTCAAAAATTTTTGGAACCTCTTCTGTAGATGTGGCCTGCTTTCCGGGTCCACTGGTGGAACCTCTTCTAACCGGTTCAGTAGATTTGACGAACCAGTTCTACCAAATAGGTGCGAACTGATAGGAACCCACCTCTGCTCTGTCAGTTAAAATGGCACCTAGGCAGGCTGCATGCGGCCTCCCCGAGCTCCATTTTTGCTGGCAGAGGGCTGCAGGAGGCTGTTGTGTCCACAGTGCGATCCCACAAAGTTGGCCTTCTCAGGGTGCCGTCGGCCAGACAGTGTCGGCTAGTGACCCCCAGGGGGAGACCCTTCTCTGTGGGAGCACCTTTCCTCTGGAATGAGCTGCCCCCGGAGCTTCCCCAACCTCCGGTCCTTCCGACACGCCCTAAAAAGTTGGCTTTTCCAGCAAGCCAGCCTGGCCTGAACAAAATAAAATAAATGATTGATTATTGTTAATTTTAATAAAAAAAAATTAAATGTTATTGTTAATCTTAATTGGTTTGTTTTTTGGATACTCTATCTATTTTTTTTTACTTTTGTAATATGTGTTTTTTTTAATGTTGCACGCCGCCCTGAGTCCTTAGGAGAAGGGCGACATATAAATCCAATAAACCAAACCAACCAAACCAAACCAAAAATGGAGCCTCAATGAGTGACATCAATCTGGCCATTCCCCCCTTGGCCATGCCTTCTCATCCCCCTAAGGTCAAACACAACCCTGATGTGACCCTCAATGAAATTGAGTTTAACATCCCTGAACTAGATTTTGACCATGTATACCAGGATGTCACTAGTTTCTCCCTCCCTATAATTCTATCTTAATAACTAAAATACAACAGTGGAAATAATTGTTAAAAAGAAAACATGTTTTTAGCCCCCAAGCTCCCAAATGCCCCCAGCATTTATTTATTTACTTATTTATTAAAAAAAGAGATAACAACATTGAGTGGTGTTCCCATCCTAAATCAGGCATTTAAAAAACATTTCATAAGAAATAAACAGGAAATGGAGCATAATAAAATGCATTTTATGTACGGTGGTGTGTTTTTAAGCCTCTGAAATGAGATTACATACATTCCTGTGCAGTAAATGATCAGTGACTATTATTTCTACTACTGCCAATGGACTTCTATCCAAAATGAGAGGCAATATAATGTACATTTGAATAATACCAGTCCCTTGGGGAGGGGGGGAATAATGTAGAAGAACCCTCTGATTCTCATGTCCTCTTTAAGGGATTCCCATATGTACAACCACTGTGGGAAACAGGAAGTTGACTAGGTAGGAGTTAATTATGTCTTGAGAAAATATTCTATTTCCAAAACTGTTTAGAATGCCTAATATACATTGAACTATTTATCTATAGGCAATTTTTGTCCACAATAATTCTACTTGTCCATAAGTACGATAGTTTTCTCTCAGCAAAACTTTATAAAGAACAGCAAATGATAATATTCATTGCTGGCATTTGATGAAGTACAGATCTTGAAATCTATTGATTTTCTACCACAAACACATTTATTTAAAGACTGTTAGACACATGTATAGTGGGTGTTAACACTATCAGGGCACACAATTTGTACAAATGTTCTAATAATGGAAAATTCCTATTCAATGGCAACTTTTCACACTATTGTGTCTTTTTCAGAAGCCAGTGCTCAGTATTTGTGTACCAGGTGAGGGCTAACAAAAAGAAATAATGTTTATTCGCCTACTCCTGTTTCAACCTATGAGTCTCTAATAAGGGTGGCATCTGAGTCAGAATGCTATCAGGAAATATAATTGGATATTGTTTACAAACTGAATCCACAGCAGCACCGACGTTCTCAATGACCTCAACATTTTCTCCTACTTGATTTTAATTTCAGAATAACAGAGTTGGAAGGGACCTTGGAGGTCTTCCAGTCCAGCCTGCTGTGCAAGCAGGAGGCCCTGTACAATTTCAGACAGATAGCTCTCCAGTCTCTTCTTAAAAGCTTCCAGAGATGGAGAAACCCAAAACTCCTAAAGCCAAGCCGTTCCACTAGTAAAAAAGAAAAAAGAAACTGGTTGAAACAAGGTGGCACAGCGTGCCATGCATGGATTCTGATATTCTTTCAACATTTAAGAGCAGCTTTGTCAGAAAGAAAAAGAGAGCTTTTTCCTTAATTTGTTTATTACACAAATTTATATGGCTGTCTAACTCACACACTAGAGTGGTTAACAGAATTTTTTTTTAAGTCATCATTTACATGATGACTTCAGATGCTTTATAACTTATCCTTGTCTCTCCCATGGATATGATGCTGGGTCTAGAGATCTTATGCTCATCTCCCAAAAGTACAGCTTTCTTGCTCAATAGATGCTGAAAGTTATAATTTAACAACATTGCGAGCCATAGTTTTCTGATGCCTGTATTTAGTTTTTGTTCTGTATACAGAATGTACTGTAGAATGAGAGTTTTTGGAGAATAGCATGATACCATTTTTTTTTTAGAATGGCAATTGTTCTTTGGGTGCAAAGGTTTGTTCTATTCTCTATTTTCAACAGGCAATTTGTTCATCACAGCAGAATATTCTGCTTTTGACTTGCTTGGAAAAATGTCTTTTTGACTGTGTCTTTGTGTCCGTGCCTATAACTGTGATTTATCTATAACTAGTTATCTATAAATATCTCTCTTTCTATCATGTCTTCTGGCCAATTCTATTGAAGTTTTAAATTTATTACCCTTTGAAACGCCATAATAATGAGGTTTTTAAAATACCCATGATTATAAATTTTTCTTTCTTTCTTTCTTTCTTTCTTTCTTTCTTTCTTTCTTTCTTTCTTTCTTTCTTTCTTTCTTTCTTTCTTTCTTTCTTCTTTCTTTCTTTCTTTTTTTCTCTCTTTTTTTCTTTCTTTCTCTCCTCTCTCTCTCTCTCTCTCCCTCCCTACGCCCTCTCTCTCCCTCCCTACGCCCTCTCTCTTCCCTCTATGTTTAATGGAAATTATCTAAGTGGGAAGAATTTTTAATCATGAAATACACAGTGTTTCTTTATGGTTGCTGTAAATTATTGTTAATTACCTACTTACTTCTTTCTTCTGCTCAGTAATGAAGGTGCTTCATATCCAGCAAAGATCCAGCAATCTATTTAGAAAGTGATCATTATCTCTAAGAAAAAGAAATGTGGATTTTGGTGTCTTCTTCTATTACTTGGCAAAGTAGAGTATAACAAGGAGAAAAGCATTAGAGAAGAATCTAAATTATTATAGCAAATCATGTATGGCAGATTAAGATATTGATATTTCAAATCCAAGTACATGGCTTAGCATGAATTTGGAAGCTTAGCAAAACCAAAATGCAGACAGTTTTACATGTTGATTGAAAATAAAGGTACATCAAGTTCACTGGACAAGACAATTTTTCTTTCTAAACACTTTTGCATATGTCATAGATTTTTGGTGCTAGTCATGAAAATAACCTGTAATTTGACCAACCCCATACCTTTATATATATATTTTTAACACAATGGCAATGCACACATCTATTGGCTATGCTTCACACATGAAAAAGAAATGGAACTGTTGTTGAAGCACATTCGGTACATCAGGTACAACTGGTATATCTGTGGAGATCTAAAAGTAATGGTTGTGTTGCTTGTAATGCATAAGTTATGCATCTGTAGCTATATCATCTATATCATCTATATCAGGGGTGGGTTCTGGCTGCTATTACTGCCGGTTTGCAGTACTAAAAAATAACTCTGCGCATGCGCAGAATCAAAAAATAAGATGGCGCTGCCATAGGCACCGCTGAGAGAACCGGTTTGGGAGCATGGCAGGTCAAGTTGTTACCAACTTAACCTAACCGGTCCGAACCAGTAGGAACCCACCTCTGATCTTCATCTATCATCTATCATCTATCATCTATCATCTATCATCTATCATCTATCATCTATCATCTATCATCTATCATCTATCATCTATCATCATCTATCATCTATCATCTATCATCTATCATCTATCATCTATCATCTATCATCATCTATCATCTATCATCTATCATCTATCATCTATCATCTATCATCTATCATCTATCATCTATCATCTATCATCTATCATCTATCATCTATCATCTATCATCTATCATCTATCATCTATCATCTATCATCTATCAATCATCTATCATCTATCTCATCTATCATCTATAGCTATAGCTCTATCTATCTATCTATCTATCTATCTATCTATCTATCTATCTATCTATCTATATCTACAAATATATGTTTCTTTTCTGCTTTGTATATTCACCACTTCACAATGGAAATGAGGACAAAAACAACACCAAGAACCCTGGAAGCATATTTAACTGGAAACTGAAATGGAAATCAATCACAAGGCATGACAGGCAAGACCTCAGAAGGAAACTAAAATTTTGTGTAAGGATTAAAGAAGAACTCCATTGGGCATATTTTTGTCCAATGTACATGTCACATAGAACCCAGCGAAGTCATTCAAGAAACTTAGAAGGACTTAGAAGAACTTTACCAGAAGGACTAACTTTATTCCAAAGATGGTATTCATAAAGAATTAAGCTGGTAAGATTGGAACCAAACGTTCCCAGGTTAAACAGACCACTATTTCAAACCAAATCAAGGATTTTCAAGGCTATTAAGGTGAAATATCTGTTGACTTGAAAAGGCAGGAATGAAAAACCCAAGTCTTTAAACTATGAAGCATGCACCAGTCTTTAGACTGCTACATGCAGTAGCCTTTATTCTTGTCTGCAGTAAATAATCAATCTGAAGATTCTGGCTGAGGCTTCTGCAGAAAAAGCCAATTTCTACATAAAGGTTAAATATAAGGAGAGCAAACATTTAAATCTTTGCTCAGTATGTAGTCCCATAATATTTAATTAATGTTTATGATTCAGGAAGTTGTAAACGGACGTTAAGACAGATAGCTCTTTGGAGTATGAGATTCCTTTTCAAGCTTTCAAAACTGGTGCCCAGCCTCACATCTCATACCTATAACTTTCACAGTTTGATTATGTAAACAATGTAATCAATGTAAAACCATTTCCATTATCTTTCACAAATGATTTTATTGAATGATCAGAGAGAGAAAATTCTACAGTTTTGATATACTTACTTCTTGCCCAAATTTGGGGAAATAAAATCCATGACATTGCTCTCCACTAAAGCTAAAATATTCCTAAATAACTGGGAAAGAATTGAATCATTAAAATGTAATCAATAAAATAATGCTATTATAAGGCTACAGGCAAACTCTTCCAGTATTAATACTGTATTTACATTTCTGTTTTGGCAATGATAGCCTTCTTTTTGCCTGAAAATAATTGCAGTAACAAAGGACTTTGTGCTGCAAAGCTGGGGACAGAACGAAGGGAGCCAAGGAAACAGTTTCTTCAATCATATAATTTATTGCACAGAGGAGTTCTGTAAAATGCTTCACTGAACCTAATCATCTTTTGAAATAAAAATATTCAGCATATGATACATTTTGGTAACTCGTGAGGTCCTGGCTTCAGAGCTTGTTTGAGAGACCACTGAAAAGGAAGATATAATTACAGAATGGCTTCGTAAATATAAGAAATGTTATTTTAGCAAAGCATCATTAAGGCAAGTTGTCCTCCTACTCAAATATCTGCTGTTCCTCCTTTATTAGCCCCTCTTCTTGGGGAAAAAAATCCTTAGATGACTGTTCAGGAAAATGATGGGAAAACTTCCTTTGCTCTGCATAGCTCTAAAATAATATATATTTGTTTTCCTCAAAAAGTTTTCAAAAAAATTCTAACAGATGAAAATTCATATTCCAAGATAGGACTTTGCTTAAATGTTCATCATATTATCTGAAAGTGATTATTATGCCAAATCCCATCCCCCAAATATTTTCTTCTGCAAAATAGCTTTTCCATCAAAATGTTTTCAAGGGATGCATAAAGAGAGCAAAGGGTATTGTTATATTTCTTCCTTCTGCCTTGTCCTCCATTATACAGAAATTCTGTCCACTCTCTGAGATGAGTCTCATCGCTCTCTTTAGGACAAATGAAACATATACAGTGGGAAAGAATCAAGATCATGTGAAGTGCTAATACCACTTTATAATGCCTTGGTAAGGCCACACTTGGAATACTGCATCCAGTTTTGGTCGCCATGATGTAAAAAAGATGTGGAGACTCTAGAAAGAGTGCAGAGAAGAGCAACAAAGATAATTAGGGGACTGGAGAGTAAAACATATGAAGAACGGTTGCAGGAAATGGGTATATCTAGTTTAATGAAAAGAAGGACTGGGAGAGACCTGATAGCAGTACTCCAATATCTCAGGGGTTGCCACAAAGAAGAGGGAGTCAAGCAATTATCCAAAGCTCCAGAGGGCAGGAAAAGAAGCAATGGGTGGAAACTAATCAAGGAGAGAAGCAACTTAGAACTAAGGGAGAAATTTCCTAACAGTTAGAACAATTAATCAGTGGAACAACTTGCCTCCAGAAGTTGTGTATGCTCCAACACTGGAAGTTTTTAAGAAGATGTTGGATAACCATTTGTCTGGCATAAAGTTTCCTGCCTAAGCAGGGGGTTGAGCTAGAAGACCTCCAAGATCCCTTCCAACTTTGTTATTCTATGATATACTAACAAAAAAGGCACTGATCCATGAAAAATTCACCCCATTTTATTCTTTGTGGCTAATTAAAAAAAAATCTTCAGAATTCTGAATGAAATTTATAAAAACATTGTACAAGCCATTTGTGGCTTTCTGCTGGTAAGTATAATAGTCATTCAATGTAAAGAGATTTAGTAATTGGCTGTCCGAACATACACGAGACTACGTTACTGGAAATTGTTTATTTCAATATTGATAGAATCTCACAATGATGCATGTGTATAAACAGATATCAATCTAACAAACCCTTTAAAAGAACTGCAGTATAAATCAGTTAGTTGAAAGATGCACTCAATTTACAAATGATTTCAATATTCTATACAATAATACAATAGCAGAGTTGGAAGGGACCTTGGAGGTCTTCTAGTCCAACCCCCTGCCTAGGCAGGAAACCCTATACCATTTCAGACAAATGGCTATCCAACATCTTCTTAAAGACTTCCAGTGTTGGGGCATTCACAACTTCTGGAGGCAAGCTGTTCCACTGATTAATTGTTCTAACTGTCAGGACATTTCTCCTCAGTTCTAAGTTGCTTCTCTCCTTGATTAGTTTGGTATTAGTTCTACCACAAGACACAATGCTATCTTGGGGGAAAAAAAAACATTTTTTCTCATGATCCAAGGTTGTGATGAACGCCGTTTGCCATCAAATGTAAGAAATATTGTTGAAAAAAAAGTTTGTTTAAAAGAAGAGAAATACTGATATGTAAAACTCCATAGAAAACTATGACAATGAATTATAAGCATATTATAGCAATACAGTCACCAGGTGAACTTATCAAAGAATAGGATTTACTTCAACAAAGCTTATCGACTATTGCAACAAAAATATACTTCAACTGTAAACTGAACATGTCTTCCTTGAATCCTTTTGCAAATCTGAACCTTGCCTGAAGCGGTTATGAGGGCCGAATATTGTCAGTGTTTCAAGTCACCAATAGATCTGCTAGAAGCTCTGACATGTTCTTTAAATCTGTTCTTTCACTTCAGTTGACAGGGTTGCTGTGAGAAAAAGATATGTTGCATTCTTCATGACATAGAAGTTTGCAAGAAGTACTCATAAGTGTCTAAGCAATATCCTGTGACTGAATTTTAATTGCCTAATGGGTTGTTCTCCTGCAAAGCTGGCAATTTGAAAGCATGTTCAAATGCAAGTTGATAAATAGGTACCACTTTGGTATTAAGGTAACAATGTTTCATATGCCTCAGCATATACTGTACTCATGTGAGGCACAGGATCATGGGAGCATTTTTTGACAACACTTGATTCAGGGGTAGGCTTCAAAAATTACAGCAACGGGTTCTCTGCCTGGTTGCTGGTTGGGTGTGGCCATGGTGCGTGTGGCCTAGTTGGCTTCCTCCTCCGTTTTCGCCTTCCCAGGCTCCAGAGGCTTTCCTCGAGTCTCTGGGAGGACAGAAACTGCTTCCCCCAGGCTCCAGAGGCCCTCCAGAGGCCAAAAACCTTTCTAGCCTTCCAGAACTTCCAGGAGGCCCATTTTTCCCACTCCCCAAGCCTTCGTGTGGGCCCTGCACTTACTTTGCATCCAAAATAGCCACATGGAGAATCCTGGGAGCGGAGGGGCAGGAGGGGAGAGGCAGGCCAGCTGTGAGTGGGATTTGGAGGTTCTCTGAAGCATAACATTAGTTATGGGTTGTTTCAAACCTGGACGAATCATAGCAGCCCACCCTTGACTGGATCCCTCAGCTAGGAAATAGAGATGAGCACCACTAGACACAAATGAGACAAGGGAACCTTTCACTTTTCCTCTAGCGGATTCGTACAATTAAAATTAACTGCAAAATGAAGGTTTTTTTAAATGGTGATAATTATGCTGAGGGGAGTAAATTACAGCATTGAGACAAAAGTAAATAGGGAAGAGCTGGTCTGTGTAATAAAAAATGTAGTGATTTATGGCAGCAACCCATGAGTTTTGCTTAAGGTTGGTGAGCTATTACAGTCCATCAATGGATTACTCAAAGGGAAACTGCTGTTTTACAAGAACAAGTCGATCACATTATTTGATGTTTATTAATACTGAAAGGTTTGTACAAGATTGTTTCCTTGGGTGCTGATGGCAAAGATAAAAGTTTTAGGAGTTGATATTTGCCAGCAAATCTTTTTTATGCTATGGGAATGAATCGGAGGATTTTCTTCACAGCAATGTGATATAGGGTCAACATTAGGATCCAGAAATAAAGTATCAGTCCATGGAATTTCATCACATACCTTCCTTCAACAAAGGAATGAGGGGTTGACTATCCAGAAAATTCATGGTTACATAGTGGTTATATACAATATATGTGTTAATTGCATGGATCTGCTTTGTCCTGATATTATATTGTAGAAAGTCAGCACCCACCCTCCTAGTCGAATGAAGTATTTTGAGGAATATTAAAGGGGGCAGAATGCTATATTTCCATAAATGGGAAATGGAGAAACATGATTTTTTTTAGAGGCAGGAAGCAGACTCATTCTTAATAGCTCCCCCCCACCAACATATATTTTGTGCCCATTAAGAAAGATTGGGCCAGCCTATCTACAAAACAAAAGACTTTCAGCTCCAGGATGATGGGATTATCCATTATAGGCTTAGCCCTTACTCAAGATCCAACACGGGACAAGGCCATTAAGCCACAATAGAAATTGCCCAACACCCTTTCAGAAACCAAGCCTCTTAGCTCAGACAAACACCTAGGATTTCTACCTTGCCAATGGAGCCAGCTATGATCCCTACACAACTTCTACATGGCCCCATGGTAGTCTGACAACAGCCAATAGAATACATATTCTTGCACAACAACAGGAAGCTGAAGTGCAAAGCCCAAGAGAAGGCATAACCCCCCCCCCCCAAACTCTCAATTCCATTTGGTCAGCTGCCCAGAACCATATGGTTCTGCTCCATCAATAAATGGACCATCTTTCCAATTAGCTTCCAGCTTCCATTTTATTTCCAGTGCCTTCCTCCCAGCTTGGAACTGAACTGATGGATATGTCTTCCTACAATAGTATGACAATGCTAGGTCTACATCTCAGCAATCACCCAAGAGAGAGTAATGAAGTTGGACTTTACCAATCACCCATCACCCATCAGACCTGGCGCCATACAGCTTTTTACCTTTTCCCTGATAAGGTTCACCCAGATAACTCAGAGATGGAAAGAATTGTAAGGACCTGAATGGACAGACAAAGTGTGGAGCTCTTTTATGTGCCTTGCTTTTCCGGCAAAAATGAGAACCACATGGTGGTGAATATATTGAGAAGTAAATAACAAGTAGCTCATTTCTAGGATTATCTTCCTGTTTCATTGATTAAGGTGTCTTTACTTCTTAAAGTTAAGGAGATAGAAGCAATGCTTTTCATCAGTCCTTGCACTTTTGTTTCAATATAGCCCACAATGAACAGTAATATTTAATCAATATATATGTAAGCATAGAATCACAGAACATCATTGTTGGAAAGTATTTTTGAAACTATCTAGTGCAGTTAAGGAATCCACCATCCCAGCTTCTCTAACTGATGATAAGACAGCTTCTGCTTAAGAGAGAAGTGAGAGAAGTGAGTTTACCACCTTCTGCTCCATTACTGAAGAGCTCTTTTTGCTGTAAATTCTTCCTGATGTCTGTTTTGAGGTTCAGCTTCTTTCTAGCAATTAGCTTCATAGAGACTCTCTCCTTCTGCACACATAATTTAAATTTCTGAATTATGTACCCAGCTGTTTGTGTAATCAAAACACAGTTGTACAGTGAATTAACTATTTTCAAAAGAAAGCTTGACCAGCAATAGCACACATATGTCAAGTGTTTATCTGCCAAAGTTCAATGAACCGAAACAAAAATAACACTGCATAGCAATAAGGATTCAAAGGAAATCCTTTGCAGCATACATTGACCGGAGATGGGTTCCTATTGGTTCAGACCGGTTTGGCTGAACCGATAGTAACTTGGCAGTCTGAGTCGTTGGAACCGGCAATGACTCAGGCCTTCCATGCCCCCAAACTGGTTCTCTCAGCAGCACCATAGGCACCACCATCTTGTTTGTGCCTTCTGCACATGTACAGAACATTTTTGTAGCCCTGTGCATGTGCGCCTAGTGTGCATCAAGTGCAAGCATGGCACGTCCCTGAGCAAACCAGCAGTAGTGGCAGCTGGAACCCATCCCTAACATGGGCATTGTCTGGGTTCCAAATAACATCCAAAATTAAATCAGTGTCCAAGGCAAAGAATTGCTCAAAGTTCCAATTTATTAAAAGAGTCATGCTGGCACAGCGCGGAAAACCCAAACTTACTTACTTAAGTAAGTTTGGGTTTTCCCCACCCAGATGAGAGTTCATGATCTTGCCCCCACACCCACAAGTCCATCATATGGTCCAATCTCCCACTGCCATGCTGGCAGTTCTACCCATCCAGTTTCGGTCAGGTGCAGAGGTGTAGAGACAAAGGATGACTTTGGAGTCTAGAAAGGAATTTTATTTTGATAACATCACATTCTACTCTTTACTATTCTCCCTCCCAATTCCCCACTAATGAAACAGCATAGTAGAATAGAATATTAGTGTGGCAGGCCAAAGATTTCAAAAGGAACTGGCTGCAGGCCTGACAGGCATGTATGGTAGGCAGTTTGATATTTCCATACCAAGTAGCAATAGCAATAGCAATAGCAGTTAGACTTATATACCGCTTCATAGGGCTTTCAGCCCTCTCTAAGCGGTTTACAGAGTCAGCATATTGCCCCCACAATCTGGGTCCTCATTTTACCCACCTCGGAAGGATGGAAGGCTGAGTCAACCCTGAGCCGGTGAGATTTGAACAGCTGAACTGCAGATAACAGTCAGCTGAAGTGGCCTGCAGTACTGCACTCTACCCACTGCACCACCTCGGCTCTCTCAAGCCATCAGAGTTAGAGTATGGAGATTGTGTCTCAGTGCCTGAAGGATGTAGGGCTCTGGAAGGGGCAAAACAGATTTAGCACAATCTAAATGATTGAGTGGCTTTGGTTTTTGGACCTCCTGTTCTGGAGATCTTCCATTTCCTGTCCCAGATGAAGTGGCACTAAATAGCCAGTACACAATTTGGGGATCCTCTTGGACCTGTGGCTCCTTCTCTCCCAGCAGGTGTCAGACGCAACAAGGAAGACATTGCAGAATTTCAGACTGGTGGGTGGGGGTCTGCTCATTGTCATTCATGACCTTCTGACCTTCAGTGTGGACTACTGCAATGGGTTTTACATGGGGCTGCCTATGAAGAGTTTTTAAGGTTGAAGTGATATGGTGGAACAAGGAGTTAATGGTAATGGAGAGTCAGTGCATGTGTCACCATTGCTTCCTTAGCTGTAGAAAACAGAAAATAGAGTTGGAAGGTTTCTTGGTGGCCTTCCATTACAATCCCCTGCCCAAGCCGGAGACCCTATATTATTCAAGTCAAGTTGCTATCCAATCTCTTCTAAAACCCTCCAGTGATCGACCACCCACATCTTCTGAAGGCAAACTATTCCACTGGTTAATTGTCAGGAAATTTGTCCTTAGTTCTAGGTTGGATCTCTCTTTGACAAATTTCCATCTATTACTTTCTTATCTTGCTCTCAGGTGCTTTGGAGAATAGGTTGACCCCCATTTCTTTGCAACACACTTTCAAATATTGGAAGTCTGCTATTAAGTCATTCCTAGTCATTTCCTGCAACCATTCATCCTACATTTTAGCTTCCAGAACCTTCATCTTTATTGCTCTTCTCTGCAGTCTTTCTCTGCTGTCTCAATATCTTTTTGTATCATGGTGACCAGAAGTAGATGCAATATTCCAAGTGTGGTTTCAAATAGTGCAATATACACTATATGGTATTAATATTTCATGTGATTTGATACTATCAATCTATCTTAGTTTTTAAAAAGAAGTTCTGTAGATTCTGGTCTACAGAACCCCTATCAAAGGGGTTTGTGTTGGATGGAATCATGTTAAATTAAAATAGAATCCAGAACAATTTCTTGAGCCAATGGGCTTAAACTGATTACAAACCTGAAAGGAAAGCTAAAAAAAAAAAAAATAGCTAAAAGGCATTGCCAAAAGAAACTAGGATTAGCAAGAACATGTCCTGCTATTCCAATGCTTTTCTAAAGGTTGTGATTCTCATGATGGAGACATTTTTTTTCAAAGCTGACTTATCTTTCTTACAAACTCAATTCAAAGATTTTTTTTTTTCATCATAAACAATTGGCATGTTGGTGATTCATAATGTAACACATAGCACAAACGTCAGCTTTCTAGGAAATTTCTTGGAATTTAATTTAATTTCTGGGGAATATATGAGCCACTTTGGTCTAGCGGTTAAAGGCACCAGGATAAAAAATGGGAGATGGTGAGTTCTAATCCCTTTCGTCACAAAAGCCAAATAAGTAACTTTGGGCCAGTCACTCACTCTCAGCCCAATCTACTTTACAGGGTTTTAATTTTGGGAAAAATAAAAGGAAGAAGGTGTGTTGGATGCATTTGCTGCCTTGATTTATTTCCAAAAATAATGCAGGTGGGATGCAAATAACTAAATAAATACATACCTCTCTCTTTACTCTGGATTTCATTGTATTTCCAATAGCAAAGAGTGGGGATTTTTGTTTGTTTGTTTTGCTTTGATTTTCCTGCACATCCTGCCTAATTAAATACATGTGTTTAAATAGTTTTCATCTCTAAACCTTTGTACATATACATGTTCATCCAATATTACTTCACTGGAAATTGTTTTTCAGTGGTTTTGAGAGTCTCTTCCAACCTTAACATCCACTCAAATGTGTCAAAGAGCTGTATATGCCTGAAACTGATTCAGAATGTTTCGTCAACAGTATAAAGGTCTTATCATCATATATACCAATCAGGGGTATTGTGCAACAGCAAATGACCATTTCTGATATTTTTCATTATTGATTACTAAGAAACAATTGGGAAGTGCTAATAAATTAGAAGCAACCACTTTTTGTTCTGACCTAGGCTTCCCAAGGGCATAAATCAAACTCCTTGTCCCGACAAGAATCTCTTTTATTAATTTACTGTGAATTTTGCTCATTCACATCCAGCAAAGTCTTTCAAGGGAGGATTTACAGTCACAGACCTTATCTGGCTTGGAGAGCAGACAGGCAGATCTCTGCAAAACTTAGCAAGGAGTCTTGGAGAGTCATGAACCAATTAAGTGAACTAATTGTCTCCTGCAAACTCCACTCTCCTTTTGTTCCTCTTTTATTTTCTCTGGGAGGGGCCATTCATTGCCCACCTGTGGCCATACTCCCAAGTTGACCCCTGTTCTTTAGCTGTTCCCTTTGTCTGGCAACTCTGTGCATGCACACACTGGGAACAGGCTCCAGCTCTTTGTCTGTCCCACTGATGTCTGACTTTGAAGGCAGTTGGTAACTGGCATATGACTCTGGCCCCCTCTCTGCCTCTGACACAGAGCCCTCATCAGAGCATTCCCCAGTCTCCAGGACTGATTCATGTTCCTCCCCAACCTTCTCACTGTCTGAATCTGCTGCCCGCTCTGCTGGCCACTGGATGGCCACAACACTTTTTAAACTCTGACTTGTTCTTGTGAGTTTCAACTTTGAAACATCGTATTCAAAACATCAAGTACAAAACTTCAGTTACAAAAGCAGACAGTTTAGGAGCTCTGTTGAATATTTTCAAATATAATTTCATTTTGAGTTGAATAATGCCACTGTGAAAGATTAATGACTTATTATAGCAAACAGTTTGCCATTTGCCCTGTTGTAACTATTTGTGGGAATTTTAAGGCCATTCTCGCTGAGTTCTCAACTGAGCGTCTGAAGCATTATAACTGCTGAATGAAGTCTGCAATTTAAGCTGTGATTACCAATTGCCAGTTGTCTTTGTTATTTTAAGTATATGCATTCCTTTGCATAGAGAATAATAAGTAGGTAAACCTGTTCTTTTTCCCTGTTGAAAACTGCATCTCCACGGGATTAGTCACTTCAGTAAGCACTAATCAATAATCATTTATTTTAAACTTTTCAACCAAATTGCTGCTTTGGCCAGAAAAGGTGACACTTGGGAATAAAGACCCAATCCTGAATATTAATTTCCTGTTGTGACAGTTAGGTATATTTTGTTAAATATTTCTATGTTTGTTGATTTGTCCTTTCCTGATTCAGGCCATTTGAAGAGCTGTGGTGGTACAGTGGTTAGAAAGTAGTACTGCAGATTACTTCTGCTGACTGCCAGCTGCCTACAATTTGTCAGTTCAAATCTCACCAGGCTCAAGATTGACTCATCCTTCCATCCTTCCAAGGTCAGTAAAATGAGGATCCAGATTATTGGGGGCAATGCTGGCTGACTCTGTAAACCACTTAGAGAGGGCTATAAAGCAGTGTAAAGTGGTATATAAGTCTCAGTACTATTGCTATTTGATTAGTAAAGTGGGTTACCCCTGTAGACTGATGGCTATTACGGAAAATATGGGAAGCAAAAGGAGAGTTGGAGAAAACATATGGCCTAGTGCAAACTGCAAAATGACTAAGACTAAATCCTTGGTATTTCCAGTCATTTAACAGAGCAGGTTCTACCATCAGTAGGATAAAATAGGCAACGTGTTTGGTAAGCTAACAGACTACCTGGTGCAAGACAGCTTCCTACTATAGGAAAATGCAATGGCAAAGTGTTTAGGAGGATTTGAGGATTTGAGTCTTATGATCAGCTGATCGATAATAAATGCAATGTGCAGAATTTAGCTGGAAAGAATGGGAAAGGTAGGGAAATAAAACTCAGCAGCAGGGAGAAGGAGAAGAAGAAGGAAGGAAGGAGGAGGAGGAGGAGGAGAAGAGGAGTGGGAGGAGGAGGAGGAAGAAGAAGAAGAAGAAGAGGAAGAGGAAGAAGAAGAAGAAGAAGAAGAAGAAGAAGAAGAAGAAGAAGAAGAAGAAGAAGAAGAAGAAAGAAGGCGGGGCTTAGCAGTGAGAAGATGGAGTTTCAGGCTACTCCTGAAATTCCTCTATACCAAAGGATTTTTGGACGGGTTCTTTGAACTCTAGCTGTCCCGGAGACGACAGTGAAGGTGAGGAGAGACCCAGGACCTCAGAGATACCCGCAAATCTCTGGGGGGGGGGGTATTAACTCCTCGTGCCAATTCCTTTCTGGATTAGCTGCGTGCTAACTGAAACTGCAGGTTGCCCCTAAGAATGGTTGAAGTGATGTCATCTGGTAAGCTGACTTTATTATTCAAGAGAGAATGTTCGCGTTAAAAACTTAAGATAACTGAAACCAAAGAACAGGGAAATTTAACGGCGAATTGGCTTCTTTTAATGGATTTATGGCTGGTGGTTACTCTACTTTTAAAATGCTTCAAGAAACCCCTCGACATCCTCCCCCCTCTGAATCTCCCTAAGTGGATCGTAAAATTTATTTGCTACTAACTAGCCCGTCACGATTCGACACTTTTATTACTTGACTACTTGACTTTGTTTACGATTAGATAAGATTGCCAGCCTGTAAGAGACTAAGAAACCTGTGGGGAAAAAAAAGAGCTTGCAATTTTTAACTACGACACATCATGGCGTCCCAAAATACCTCCAAGATTTCATTTCAGACTCTTTTTCCGCATGCAAAGGACTTTTTGACTCTTATCAAACGCTGGAAAGAAAACTGGATCATCTGATTTCAAAATATGAAGTAAAAACTGAGATCGTTGAATGTTTAAATGCTCCTGAAATACAAACGGAAAATGTGAGAAATGGTGTCTGGTCTATCTCAGAGGAAGAAAGGAGGGAGGGAGCTATAAAGAAGACTCATTTAAAAAGACAGAGTGCAGGAGGAATGGAAAATCCACCCTTGAGAATTAAAATTAATTTGGAAAATTTTACAAGCCCAGGACAACATTATTATTTCATCGTTGGCATTCAGAGTCCAAAGGTGCCAAAATATCTTTGTCTGGATTTGATTATGAAAACACTTGGTAAATTTATCCAACGCGTGGCAATTGGCTGGAGAAGATCTTGCTATTGGAGAGACACTGGCTGATAGATGGAAGAACGTAATTTAAAATCTAGCTAAATCTGATTACCTTAATGTGTAATAGATATAGCTGAATAATGACTGATATGGATAGTAATATATATAATTTGGAACTGGCTGATAGACTGAAGAATACAATTGAAAACTAGTTAAACCTAATTGCTTTTTCTTGTAACAGATATAGTTGAATAATAATTGATATTGATAGTAATGTATATAATGTGGAGTTGATATGATAACTAACAATTGGAAGATTATACATAAAGAGTATTAACTATAATGATTACCACTATTAAAAAACTAAATAAAATACATACAATCAAATGTTAATCAATACGGGGAAAATGTTATGATATATGATATAATTAAATATCATGGATGTCCAGCTAAAATAGGATATGAGGATTTGATGATAATAGAGGATTTTACAAATAAGTAAATGAAATGTCAGCATGTGTTATGGATTAATTATGTAATGCATAGCTAAGGATGAGGGATGTTTAAATAACCATAGGTAATTAAAACTGGAGGTATAATGATGTTGATATGGTAAATATTCGAGTTAAGATACTTGAATTAATATGAGTTAATGGAAGAGAAGCACCAAAGCATGTGGTAACCAGTTGATATACTTCTTTTTTTTTATTCTTATGATAGACACCTGTGTTCTGTTTTGTTTTCCTGCTTTGTTTCTTGTCGTTTCCGTCTATTTTTGTATTATTTTTATTTTTTATTTTAATTTTTATTTTTTATCTGTCCTCCTTTTTTTTTTATTCTTTCCTCTCCCACCGGTGTGGGCAGGGATTGTTCAAGATTATTACTTTCATCAATATTTCTAAATAATAATTACAGTTAAATTAAAATGGATATATAATAATGCTTTAGTTAATATGAGCTATGTTGGTTTGTGGAGGAGATGTACCAAAACCTATCTGTAATTGATTGATACATTTTCTACAGATGTAAAGAAAGATGTGTACCTGTTTTAAAGTAAAATTAAAAAACATTTATTTTAAAAAAAAAGTAAAACTATCACATTAAAACTATGCTTAATGTTATTATAGTATTTTATTAGAAGATATGCTAAGAGGAAAAAGGAATAGGTTAATAATGTTCAATTGTTGAATATACTAATTATACTAATACATTATATAATATAATGTTAAGATTAGAGAATTAATATTAATGTGAATGATGTTGTAAATGTGAAGGCTTGTTGCACAGAGATATTTGTAATCAGACAACAGGAAAGATGGAATATTTATATGTTGAAAAATAAAAAATAAAAAACTTTTCATATTAAAAAAAAGAAGAAGAAGAAGAAGAAGAAGAAGAAGAAAAGAAGAAGAAGAAGAAGAAGAAGTAGAAGAAGAAGAAGAAGAAGAAGAAGGGGCAGCATTCCAGGAAGAAGAAGAAGAAGAACAACAACAACAACCACCACTCAGTATGGCATATAGTAACCACTGCCATATGCATGTTTTCTGCCAGAGATTCTTAGGTCCAATTTTGCACTGGGTTGTGTTGCTTAGCTTAGTTAAGCTTTGTTTATATGGTCTCAAGCTGCATTCGACTCCTAGTGACCACATCGAAGAGTTTTCTCCATGATGATCTGTCCCTAACCTGCTTTTCAGGTCTTCCAATGCTGCCAAGTTTTCTTAATAGCTGATAATTGAGTTATGTTTAACCAACCATTATAATATTTACAGTACCTACCTCTACTTGCTAATCTTTTACTGCAGTCAAATAACTGATGGCTATTTAGTTTAATGTAAACAATCGCATTAAGAATTATTTTCATTTTTTTTTCTTTATTGATACATAAAGTAAAAAGCTACACAAGAAAAAAAAATGATTCCATTACTCATTTTTTTCTTCAGTGTTAGGCCTATTGATAAAATATGAGACTGCAACATTTTGGGACTGAAATTGGTCTGCAGAACAACGAGGATTGGATCTGTGGGAAATAATGGCCTTTAAACCAACAAATATTAGTTATTTTTTCCCCCAACTGACCAGTTTCTAGTTTCATCTTGTGAGCTTGGTTTGCATGTTTTTCAAAGACTTGTAATTGCAATAAGGATCCATCTCTGAACTAGAGGTAGTCCTTGACTTAAAACAGTTCACTTAGTGGCCTTTCAAAATGATGACAGCACTGAAAAATGTGACTTACGACCATTTTTTCACAGTTACAACCAGGGGTGGGCTGCAGGCGGTACGCCCTAGTATGGGCGTACCGGTGCCTGTCCGGATCACCAGGTACTGTTCCACTACAGTGCTCCAGAGGGCCCACCCAGCCGCCCATTGTCCTTACCTGTATTTGAACTCTTTGGTGCTTCCACACCCATGAATGGTGCGTACAGAGTCTGAGTGATGCTCCGCCAAGCAGCTGGAACATTGCGGAGGCTTGCGGAGGCATCGCTGGAGGGTAAGACACATGTGTGTGATGCGTGTGTTCATATAGTGGATGCTGGGCCTCGTTGCACCATACCAGTTGCAATGGGATCCAGAAAATACTACTGGTTAGAGCCTTACAGCATCCCCATGATCATGTGATCAAAATTCAGATGCTTGGCAACTGGTTCATATTTATGACCGCTGCTGTGTCCTAGAGTCATGTGATCCCCTTTTGCGACTTTCTGACAAAATCAATGGGAAAGCCAGCTTCACTTAACCACTGGTTACTAACTAACAACAGTGGGAAGGAAGGCCTTAAAATGGGGCAAAACTCATTTAACCAATGTTTTGCTTAGCAACAAAAACTTTGGCCTCAGTTGTGTTTGTAAGTTGAGGACTACTGTACAGTGCAAGGCCTAGTTAAAAAGCTGGAATCATTGGAATCATTGTAAAGTTTCTTTGAGGCATTTCCCATGACTTGAATAGCAATAGCACTTAGACTTATATACCACTTTGCAGTGTGTTACAGCCTTCTTTCAATGGTTTGCAGAGTCATCATATTGCCCCCAACAATTTGGGTCCTCATTTACCCACCTTGGGAGGATGGACAACTGAGTCAACCTTGAGCCTGGGGAGATTTTTGAGCATGCTGGAAAAAGAACCACTTCTGCATCAAGGGAATGTACTGTATTTTTCGGACTATGTGACGCACCAAGATTTTGAAGAGGTAAATTCAAAAAAAAAAGTTTTTGCACTCTGCAGGCCTCCCAAACCCTCTGCAGGCCTCATTTTTTGCAAAGAACAGGGCATGTATATGCTTGGGAAGCTTATACAGTGCTCCTGGGGACTGGGGGGGGGGGGGGGATTGCAAAAATGAACAAAAAATGGCTAATTTTTTGCAAAAATGGGCCCATTTTTTGAAATAAAACAGGACATGGATAGGCTTTGGGAGGCTTATGGAGTGCTCCTGGGAGTTGGAGGGCAAAACCGAGCAAAAGAACGGGCCATTTTTCACTCATTTTTGCCCTCCCCAGCTGCCAGGAGCATTTTGCGGGCCTCCCAAACCCTCCCATGCATTTTTGCAAGCGGGGCAAGGTTTTTGAAAGCCAAAATGCTGAGTTCAGTGTATAAGATTCACCCGGATTTTCACCCTCTTTGGGGGAGAAGTGGGAAAGATGCATCTTATACTCCTAAAAATACGGTATTTATTATATTAGTTATTTGCTTTTCTTTGATTCATTTCGCTTTTGTCTTCTCTTAACTTCTATTAGCCTTTTCTTTTATTCCATTCAAAACAGGTGACTTCAGTCTATTACTTAAAAGTGGCAAATCTGCATTCATACCAGGCTACACCATTCATCCTGATAGAACTGTATGCATACATACATTAAAGTTTCTCACTTTGGTAGCGTCAACAGAAAAGTGTGAACTGCTGCATGAAACAGTTTCTTTTGTGGGCTTTACAAAATATATGTTTACATCTTTGGTGGAACAGAAGAGAATCCTTGATGAATGAATGCCAGATAGATAATCTGTTTAACAAATGAGTGCATTTATAGACTAACACAGATAGTGCTCACTTATTCACTGCAATTGAAATTGGCAACTACATCACTTAGTCATGTGGTTGTTAAATGAAGTGTCCTATGTCCCTGCCAACATTACAATCTGGCTGCAATTGTTAATCAAATCCCTGCAGGTCATTAAGTAGGACGTTATATGAACATGGCTTGTAACTTCTTGCCAACTTCCCCATTGACTTGGCTTATCGGAAGCAAAGCAAAGCATGCTGCAACTCTCATAAATATAAAAACAGGTTAGTTAAAGAGAGAATGGAAAAGTTAACTAAAACTGAGTAGATACTGGGAAAGCTAGATAAATAGATAGATAGATATGTAGATAGATAGCTAGATAGCTATGTAGGTAGGTAGGTAGGTAGGTAGGTAGGTAGGTAGGTAGGTAGGTAGATAGATAGATAGATAGATAGATAGATAGATAGATAGATAGATAGATAGATAGATAGATAGATAGATAGATAGATAGATAAGTTTTAGAATACTAAAGTAGGCACCCTGATGATTTCAGAGGTAGAGAACTTTCCAGGGAACAAATCAGATGTGGTATTCTGCTGCTTCACCCCAGTTTGAGCGAACAGGTAGTGGTGGGGGAAGGACGCTCCGCCTACCCACCCAGACGTCATCACAGATGCTCTGTACATGTGCAGAAGGTTCTGCACATACACAGAAGTGCCTCGGGTATGTTCTCCTAGTTCTGAACTAGTGGTGAAGATGATAGCATTTCATGTCTGGAACAAATATCCAACAAAGAAGGCTTTACTGAAAATTGTTGAAATAATCTTATTTCTGTGAATGACCAGTGAAGTGGTGTAGTAGATAGACTATCTATCTACCTACCTATCTATCTATCTATCTATCTATCTATCTATCTATCTATCTATCTATCTATCTATCTATCTATCTATCTATCTATCTACCTACCTACCTACCTACCTACCTACCTACCTACCTACCTACCTACCAAGCTATCTATCTATCTATCTATCTATCTACATATCTATATCTATATCTATATCTATATCTATATCTATATCTATATCTATATCTATATCTATATCTATATCTATATCATCTATCTACCTACCTACCTACCTACCTACCTACCTACCTACCTACCTACCTACCTACCTACCTCTATCTATCTATCTATCTATCTATCTATCTATCTATCTATCTATCTATCTATCTATCTATCTATCTATCTACCTACCTACCTACCTACCTACCTACCTACCTACCTACCTACCTACCCACCCACCCACCCACCCACCCACCCACCTCTCTCTCTCTCTCTCTCTCTCTCCCTCTCTCTCTCTCTCTCTCTATCTATCTATCATCATCATTTATCTATCTATTTATGTCTAATTTGTTTGTCCCCTGTCTCACCATAAGATAACTCTAGACAGCTTACAATATTAAAATGAAACCATAAATATATGAAAAACATAAAATCACATTAGAATTGTATTAAAATATAAATTATAACTAAAAATGAGGAGGAATGGAGAAAAGTTTAAGGGGTGGACAGGTCCCTCCATTGAATTTTACAATTCCATTCAATGTGTTGTAGACACATTTAGGAATAGTCTTATATAAAGTGCATTGCAATTATCGAAATGATGGGTTACTAGTACATGAATAACCTAGCAAAGCTGTTCTTGCCTGGAAAATTGAAATTAATAATGAGTAACCTAACCCTTATCCACACGCTATGCAGAAGCTCTTCTACAAGGTTAACAAAATACATAGAACTTATGTTTTTTTAATGGATGACCAGATTTAGTTACAAAGTTGAAGTTCTTTTTAAATAATTAATTTATTTGCTCAATTTAGTGGATTAAATTACTGCAACTCTGGAACGCTATTTGGCATTGAAAACTGATTTTACTTATCAAATATAATATAGAATCATAGAATAAAAAGGTGGAAGGGACCTTGGAGGTCTTCTAGTCCAATCTTTTGCTCAAATGGCAGACCCTAGACCAGGGGTGTCAAACTCATGGGCTGGGGGCCAGATACATCACACCAGTGGTGCAATGGTAGGTTTCTAACTTTTTTTACTACTGGTTCACTTGTGTGCATGCTCGTGCACATGTGTGACACTTCTGTGCATGCGCAGAAGCATCCGGTTGGGTGGGTGGAGCCTCCCACCGCCGCTACTACCAGTTCACTTGATCCAGGCCAAACCAAGAACAACCCAGTGGTGGGATTCACTTACCTTCCCTACCGGTTCGCAAATGTGAGCACACATACCATATCTGCACATGCACATCACCTTCTGGTATGGTAGCAGAAATTTTGAGTAGTTGGGAGAACTGGCAAATGCCACCTCTGGCTAGTCCCAGACTGGGGTGGGAATTGAGATTCGGCAGTATCCTTTCCCTTCCACGCCCACCAAGCCCAACCCACAGAACCAGTAGTAAAAAAATTGAATTTCACCATTAGACTGAAGTCTGTGACCTTCAGCACCTGAAAGCCACAGCTTTGTGAAACCACATTTCCTTTAGTTACACTAGTAATATCTAATCATTAATATTCATCTCCAAAAATATGTCCTCCTTTTTAATCGGAAAGTGATAATAACTTCAGTAAGAAAGTATTTTGAAAAAGGCGGATACGCCCATAATCTAATGTTTCTCAGGTAAACATAGCATGCATTCTAATGACAGTATGTCAAATAAAAGATTACATTGAGACTAATGCTTATTTCCTCATAGCAGTCACCACCCATAGATCAGTTATGTAAGGTCTATGCCAAAGATGTATGAGGCTATTGCAAAGCAAAGCAAGTGTCATTTGCTTAATGCCTTCCAGTAATTTGACAAATTAGGCTTGTTAGTTCAAATTAGACTCATATTGGTTTCATATATTTCAACAAGAAAGAAAGGCTGTCACCTTCAAGCCACTTTGTAACTGTCCTGCTGAAACAACATATTATTTGGAGTGTAACAATAACTGTCTTCACTGTTAACCAGCCCGTGGGCTTTTGCTTTAGGGATTTAAACATTGGTGTCAATTTCTATAAGGAGCAGTTTATAGGAACTGGGGACGAATAGCTGCTTAAAGATGAAAATGTTGGTGCTTTCATGTGGATATACAGGTAACATATTCAGAGAGCAAATGTTAGGCAAGTTCAAAGACCTCCTAATCTGTTTTGAAGGCCCTACCTAATCCAAGGATCTAGAAATGGCCTGATCTGGTGGATCATTTCAAGAAGATGGAATGAGATCTGAGGGTGGAGGAAAACCCCTAAAAACGGTCACATCTGTATGCAGATAGATATATCAATTTATGACCATTTATTTAATGACAGTTAGAATAGTACTGAAAATGTGACTTGCAACCAGAGGTGATATTCAGAAGGTTCTGACCAGTTCTGGAGTACCAGTAGCGGAAATTTTGAGTAGTTCAGAGAACCGGTAAATACCACCTCTGTCAGGCCTCGCCTCCATCTATTCTCTGCCTTTCGAGCACCAGCTGATCAGGAGGAAATGGAGAGTTTACAGTATTCTTCCCCTGCCACTCCCATCAAGCCTTGCCCATCAAGCCACACCACACCCACAGAACTGGTAGTAAAAAAATTTGAATCCCACCACTGCTTGCAAACCATGCTTGAAGTTATGACTATTGTACAACCTCTGTGGTACCATGAGTACTTTGCAATGGACACACATTTATGATGATTGCAGCACCCGAAATTCATGTGATTACAATTTGTGACCCTCCAAATTGTCCAAGAAGCAAAATCAATGGGAGAAAGCAGAATTAGTTTAAGAACCTTAATGGATTTCTTTCATTCTTTCATTCCTTTAATGAATTTGATTTGATTCACTTTACAACCATGTTAAAATAGTCATACAATTGGGCCTGATCATGTGATGACTTGCTTAATGACCATATCACTTAGCAGTCAAAATGCCAGCCATAATTGTTGTCACGTACTACCTGCATTTCGATATACTAGCATAAGAAATAATGTTTTTGTGGGGTTTATTTTGTTTCTCAGTCGAATGGAAGCAAGCTGATGTTTTAAGAAGGGAATGATGCCAAATGTCATAAACATCTGTGCAGGTATTTGTAACAATCTTCATGCTTGTAACTTTATTGTCCTGGTGCAGAAGACAATGAAATTTCCAGTGCTAATGATCTCTTTTATAGACCATGCTTTTTTACTCAATGTTAAACAGGTACATTAGGAGAGGTTTTACAAGGGGATGAGGTATTGCTTGTAATGGATGAGATAATGCCCTTCTTGAATATGATCGACTTAATGATTGCAGAGTGTTGTAGAAGTAAATAGAACAACAGATTGTTCTTTGCATGTGATGAAACGGATATTAAACTGTGTCAGCTACCAAATACAGTTCAGAAAAATGACAGACCCAACAACAATAAAGTAACAATGCAAAATGCTAGAATTATAGAACCTTGCCCCAGGACTCATCCACATTTTTTATTAAGAGACTACGTGATTGGAGAAAATAATGATATTCTAAACATAGTCATTCTGATTTGAGAATAGAGTAGAGTAGAGTAGAGTGGAGTGGAGTGGAGTAGAATAGAATAGAATAGAATAGAATAGAATAGAATAGAATAGAATAGAATTCTTTATTGGCCAAGAGTGATTGTACACACAAGGAATTTGTCTTTGGTGCATATGCTCTCTTTGTACATAAAAGAAAAGTTACATTCATCACAATCATAAGGTACAACACTTAATGATAATCATAGGATCCAAATAAGCAATCAAATCATACTAGAAACAATCAATATAAATCGTAGGATACAAGCAGCAAAATTACAGTCATAAGTGGGAGGAGATGGGTGATAGGAATGATGAGAAGATTAATAGTAATAGTAATGCAGACTTAGTAAATAGTTTGACAATGTTGAGAGAATTATTTGTTTAGCAGAGTGATGGTGTTTGGGAAAAACTTTCCTTATGTCTAGTTGTTCTGCTATGCAGTGCTCTATAGCATCATTTTGAGGGTAGGAGTTGAAACAATTTATGTCCAGGATGTGAAGGGTCTGTAGATATTTTTCCAAAGCCCTCTTTTTGACTTTTTTGACAATATGCAGGTCCTCAGTGAAAGGCAGGTTGGTAGCAATTGTTTTTTTTTTCCCCCTGCAGTTCTAATTATCCTCTGAAGTCTGTTTCTTCTGTCTTGTTGGGTTGCAGAACCAAACCAGACAGTTATAGAGGTGCAGATGACAGACTCAATAATTCCCCTGTGGAACTGAATCAGCAGCTCTTTGGGCAGTTTGAGTTTTCTGAGTTGGTGCAGAAAGAACATTCTTTCTTGTGCTTTTTAATGAGATTTTTGATGTCAGGTGTCCATTTTAGGTCTTGAGATATGATAGATAGATAGATAGATAGATAGATAGATAGATAGATAGATAGATAGATAGATAGCTAGATAGATAGATAGATAGATTAGATAGATAGATAGATAGATAGATAGATAGATAGATAGATAGATAGATAGATAGATAGATAGTATAAACACCTACCAGCCACTGTTATTTCTGTTATTCTTTTTTCCCCCTCCTCTTCACTTTGCTGCATTTTACTTGTCTAAATCATGTGGTTTGGGGTATTGTCCTCATGCAACATGCTGAATCTGTAGGGAAATAAGCAAATCACAACTTTAAGGACCAAATCTTAACAGATCAGCAGACGTGTAAGTCCAGATCCATCAATTCTATTTTTAGTAAACACGAATCCATTCTATATGATCTCACCACATTGTTTCAAATGGGTATTTCCCCCTAAATGTTGCTTTCCCTCTAACCATTTTAAGACCATTTCTGACTGCCTCAGAGATCCCAACAAGATTTCAATGGCACTAAAACCCAAATAACTTCCCCCAGATATAGCCAGTTTAATGCTAAGCATTAGGTTAAAGGTTGACAATGTTAAACACCCCAGCTGAAGTTTGGGGAATTGGAAAAACACAAAAGACTTTAGAAAAGGACCTTGTGTGTGCATAAGCATGTGTGGTACACTGCTCTGATGATTTCACAGAAAGAAATTGCAATACCAAATATTCCAGGGGATAAATACTGTTCCCTAGACTGACTGTCTCATGTATAATAAGAAACCGTTTTTGACTGAGGCTTTCT
This sequence comes from Thamnophis elegans, assembly GCF_009769535.1. Taxonomy (NCBI): domain Eukaryota; kingdom Metazoa; phylum Chordata; class Lepidosauria; order Squamata; family Natricidae; genus Thamnophis; species Thamnophis elegans. Next base: position 51,787,357 of record NC_045551.1, read on the forward strand.
TGATAGTTTGAAGAATGTGTACAGAAAATAGCTAGGGTGGATAATTATGTGAGCCATGGAATAGATAAATGGAGAAAGTCAGTGAGTCAGGCTCCATCTTTTAACTTGGACTGTGGTTTTCCCATTATCAAAACAATCTTGCCATTGCTGAATAAATTTGAATGTTATATTGTTTGTCTAGGGCACAGGGGAAAAAAAAAAACACATCAGGAATAGAAAGGCATTTTGATAAAGAGCCATCTAGCTGCAAGAAAGAAAGAAAGACAGAAAGAAAGAAAGAAAGAAAGAAAGAAAGAAAGAAAGAAAGAAAGAAAGACAGAAAGAAAGACAGAAAGAAAGAAAGAAAGAAAGAAAGAAAGAAAGAAATATCCTGCCATGACAGAAACTATAGTTCTTGATCCTATTTTGTATGTGAACAATACGAATAGTGGGAGGAAAAAATCATATTATTTACATCATAGGAATTATTGTTGCCAATTCTGCAGACACTCTTCTTATCCCCCCCAATATGCCATTTTTTGTTAAAGAAAAGGAAATAGGATGTATGCATTTAGTAACATACAACATGCTGAAAAAAGATGGAAATAATGCAGTTAAATAAAAACTTTTCTACAGTGTTGCTGTGAATGCAGTATTGATTTTTTGGGGGTAAGAATGCATGATCAACTGAAACATATCAGTATTTTCTTATCATGCAAAAGGGGAAAGTATTCCAACAGTTTGATCTTGCAAGAGATAAATCAGACCAGACTAATATCATGATATATAATTAAAAAAAGGCATGAGATCTTATTTTGGGGGGATATCTAGAACTGACTCACCTTGCAGCAGTGGCACTGATAACCCTGCCCAGCAGGAGCCTGCTGTCGGCCCACTTTTTCTGTGGCTGCTTATCACCACTTGCCTGCGTCAATCTGGACCCTGTTTTTCAGCCGCAGAGGCCTTTCTTGAAGGCCTCAAATAGCGAAATGGAAGCTGGGGACGATGGTGCAAGCAGCGGCTAGAGGGATCAGAAGAAGTGGCCTGGGAAGGCAAGGCAGGTTTGGGGTGTGTGAGGCCTGGCTGCAACTGTCCGAAGGTAAGTAGTAGGGCAGCTCCACCACCACCCCATCTCCACCCTAGCTTAATTTTTACCTGTGCACCTTGCCCCACCCTGGGCACCTAGAGTGGACGGGGTCTTAACTAGGATTTATTTTGGGGGGAGGGCTTATATTGGGCACATGTGTAAAAATCAAGCTAGGGTTTTTTACATGATAGGTCTTATTTTGGGGAAAATACGGTATATGAGGTGATGAGGAAGAAGCATTCCAGATATGCATTTTCCTTCTCATGTAGAGGATTCAGAGGTGTATTCAGCAGGTTCTGACTAGTTCTGGAAAACCGGTAGCAGATATTTTGAGTAGTTTGGAGAATTGGTAATACCACCTCTGACTGACCCCACCCCCATCTACTCTCTGCTCTCCTCCCGAGTCCCAGCTGATCAGGAGGAAATGAGGATTTTGCAGTAACCTTCCCCTGTAGTGGGGAGGGAATGAAGATTTCACAGTATCTTTCCCCTGCCATGCCCACCAAGCTACGCCCACCAATCCATGGCATGCCCACCAAGCCACACCCACAGAACCAGTAGTAAAAAAAAAAATTGAATCCCACCACTGAGCTGATTGGTTGTCTTTCTGATTTTTGGCATGCATGCCACCCAAGTAAATGCATTGAGATAATACAGCCTTTTTATTTGTGTTTTTCTTTCTTAACCCAACAAGGTGGGCACATATGGAAGTTTGCTCATTGAAGATGCATAGTCCTTAATGAGATCAATGGACAAATGAAGTACTTTATTACATTTAAGCAATTAACTAAGTTTAATGAGGTACTTAATGGGGGAAATGTGCCTGTATCTAACAGCACTTCCAACCCTGTTAAAGATGTAACATTCAATAACCAAATATGACTCATCTTAGCATCTGAGAGCATTATAAAGTGCTTAAAGTTCAGAACAATCTTGAGTGTTGAAGTCCTTGTAATTTCCTGAAGGTTGCCTTTTCTCATCACAACACGTATTTGTTGGTCTTTTTGCTTAGGAAATAAGATATATTTAATAATGTAAATGAGATTGGATTGTGAAGCCTGAAACCAAACTCCAGTAATTTTGAGATATTTGGAAAAAAGTAATAGCATTAAATGTTGTGATAGGTATGTTTGTAACAAATTCCATTAAACATCAATGACGAGCTCTAATTTTCCTATTTTTCCACTGAAAGTTAAATTGGCCATTGCTTATTCTCAGCTGATCAAATCCTCAATAGAAAAATGTTGAGCTGTCTCCTAAAATAGAAAAATGGAAGATTCCTTAAACTTCCAGCTCTGTCCACAAATTCAGCTCTCTGATAATATTATATATCCATCCAGATAGGTTTTTTTTTTCTGAACTAAATTGAAGGTGGACACTTTAAAACAATGCTAATATTCGAAGGGGGAAAAAAAGTCACCATCTAATGTTAAAAGGTAAAAGTAAAAGTTCCCTTGCACATATGTGCTAGTTGTTCCCGACTCTAGAGGGTGGTGCTCATCTCTGTTGCAAAGCCAAAGAGCCAGCACTGTCCGAAGACATCTCTGTGGCCATGTGGCCAGCATGACTAAATGCCAAAGACACACAGAACACTGTTACCTTCCCACCAAATGTGGCCCCACAGAAAGCATTTTTACATGCTTTCAACTTGTAGGTTGGCAGAAGCTGGGACAAGTAATGGGAGCTCACTCCATTAGATGGCACTAGGGATTTGAACCACTGAACTACCGACCTTTCTGATCAACAAGCTCAGTATCTTAGCCAATGAGCCACCACATCCCTTCCAACTAATGTTACACAAGAATATTGAGAAAGAAATTCATTGAATAGACAATTGCTCCCAAAATAATGAACTATATCACTTAGTTGGAAGTCATCCCTTCTGAATTCAAGAGGTTTTGCTTCTAACCATATATACTTTCCAGATCATGTTTTTTTTTACTGTTGCTCGGTCTTCAGGATCATACAGTTGGTGTAAACTTTCACTGCAGACACAACACAGAAAAACCACTTTCCCCCTCCTCACAGCCTTAACTGTGCTATAGATAATACTAATTGAATTAGATAACAGATGTTTTGTTTTAGTGTGTGCCCAAGGATCATAGTCACAAACAGAAAACTGCATAAAGTCAAAACGCGAAGCCTATTCTTTACTTGATTATTCTTCTTACAATGGTGCCAACTGCCTTCATCTGAGTTATGCAAATATAGCTTCCTCCTGGCTAGAATTATGCATTTTTAAAGAAACAGTAGTTGTTGATTCAAGTGTTTCTGTACAAAGAAAAGATAAACTTTTTAAAAAAGGTAGAATCCATGCACTCTAATAATTTATTTAGTTTTATTCAGTGTATGCCACCATTTATTAAAACACATACATTCAGTTGTCATCATTCCTGAGAGGTGAGTGGGGATATTGCAAATACGTATCTCAGCAAGATTTCCTTTTCTGGTATGGGCAATAGACCAACTGGTTTATCTTGAAGAATTATGTAAATTACTAGACCTACCCTGGACTTTGGTGGGGCAGAAGTCAGTGTCAACTCACAAAACATCCCTGGCTTGGTCTCAAGTTGCCATAGGCAGGAGTGGGGAAAACTGATGGAGCAGCATGGAAACCACAACCAGAAGCACATTCCATACATACTTTTCTCAAGGCTGTATCCCACGTTACTTGCAACAGCCAGAGGGGCGTGATCTCTACAGCCCGTTAAAGTGCTTCATTGGAGAATGTGATTTATGACACAACCTGGGAGGAGGGGAAAAACAGGATCATAATAGGGCCATAAATTACATAGGGGCAGAGCTGGCTTCACTTGGGTACATGCCAACAAGTTTCTCCTAATAAATAACTGGATTTTTTTTGAAGCTTGCTGGAGGCTCATGATTTAATTAGGGCATCCGTCAGAACCCTGACAGTCAGATCTAAACCAACATTAATTTTGGGAGTAAATTTAATTTACTTTTTTAAATCGAAGACCTCCCGGTTCATTGTGTATAATATTAAAAATAATAAAAAGTATAAAATTTAAAATATTGAGAGATACACAAGATTTGACATATCCCATGACAAGAAGAGTACTGCTCAGGACCTCATTATCCAAGTTATCCCATAGCCTGAGAGGAAAAAGTATTTAGTTGTTGCTGCTGTTGTTTTGAATAAAACCAGCAAGAGCAAACAAATCTCAGAGCATACCTGTTCCATAAGGTAGGAACTGTGACATGAAATAAATGTGTCTTTCATCTCATCAATGAGCCCCAAGCATACTGACTGACAGATTGATTAGGGCTGGAAACATTACAGGAGACTATCCTTTAAGTAGCTAGATCTTGTGCATGAAGAGCATTAAGGATGATAAGTATCACTTTGAATTACATCTGGAAGCCAACTGGAAGATAATGTAGCTCCCCCAAAAGCAGTGTTACATAGGTACACTAAGACAGGTCCATAACTGCTTTCTCCACAGTTCTGGATTAGCTGGATTAGTACCTATTCATAAGTACATTATGATAGCCCATATAACCAAAGGTATGAGTGACTCTATGAAGGATCTCCTGATCTAGAAAAAAATCCAACTGACACACATTCAACACCAGATGTGTTCCACAGCCAGCTGACCAACCACACTGAACAGGTAATCCTCAATGGAACTATATCTACATGGAGGGAGGGAAGCATGCAGTGGGGTACCACAAGATTCTATCTTGCTCTTCAGTATCTTCATAAATGATTTAGGTGAGAGGATAAAAGTGGAACATCAAATTTGCAGACAACACCACAATGGGTGAAGGGAGGAATAGCTGATATTTTAGATGATAGACTCAGGATTTAGAAGGACCTTGATAAACCTGGACACTGGACATTATCTAAGAAAACACAATTCAGTGGTTAGAAAAAATAAGGTAAGAATTTGTTTCTGGTTTTTGTATTCACTGCATGCTGAGCCATGCCCAGTTAAGATTTCTGTTGAACCTTCAGCGTGGCCTCCTCCTTTTGCTGGCCAACTTGGAACAGTGACACCTATTTCGTTGGGTTCCACATAGCAAACAACAAACAAACAAGCAAACAAATACACATACAGGAAAGGTGATACTTGGCTCAGCAGTAGCACTAGCAGTAGCAACTAGGAGAGGGATCTAGTAAACCACAACTTAAGTTCATACAGCTACAATGAACTGCAGCTGCCCCCCCCAAAAGCTAATGTAGTTCTAGTTGTAGTTTTATCAGCAGAGGGATAATTTCAAGATCACATGAAGTGACAGTACTGTTTTATACTGCACTAGTGGCCCACATTTGGCATACCAATTCTGGTCACCATGATACAAAAACGTATTTGAAGACTCTAGAAAAGAGTGGGGAGAAAAGCAACAAAGAGGATAAAAGATGATTAAATCATATGATGAATGAGGGAACTAGGTATGTCTAATCTAACAAGAGAAGGATTAGGGATGATAGAATAGCAGTCATCTAGTACTTGAAGAAATATCACAGAGAAGAAGGGGTCAACCTATTCTCCAAAACACATGAGGGCAGGAAAAGAAGTAATGAGTAGAAGATCCAACAAATTTGGATACATTAGGATGTGTTGCTATCAAAGGTCAATGCAGTTTTCAAACTGACATTCCATATGCCAACTATGATTGAAGGGAGTAAAATACACACAGGCAAGCAGGCAGGCAGGCAGGCAGACACACAGGCACACAGGCACATGCACACACCCCTTTAATATTTCTGGGAGGGACGTTTGACGTTTGATATGTATTGAAAATGTCATGCTGTTAGTTTGGTCCATGTTTGATTATATCAGCAAACCAGTTGTACTTTGGAATACTTATTTTTTTTAAGAAATGAAAAAGGTCAGATCATTTTAGAGCCAAACCTTTTAGCCTTTGTGTGCCTATTATGTTCACTAAGGAGAGATAAATCATTCCTGGTAGCAGGGACAGATAAAACAAAACATTTTTTTTTTTTGCACGCATTGTATAGCTAAATTCAGTGTTACAGGAGACTCAAATCCAATTTTACAAGGGTTAGAAAGAGAATATCTTTTTAAAGGCCAGTCTGATGGAAATCAGGATGAAGAATGGTTTTGTTTATATGTCGATGGAGAGTCTCAACCATCCAAGTCGTGGTTGGCCCAAAAGTGTTTTCTTTTCAAGAAGCATCTATTTGGACTTTCTGGTTTTTCTTTGAAGACGTTTGCTTCTCATCAAGAAGCTTCTTCAGCTCTGAGTGGATGATGGGAGTGGAAGGGTCTATATTCCTTGGCTTCAAAGAAAAACCAGAAAGTCCAGTTGTCAATTTAGGGAAACAAACACATCAGGACTAGATTCAGCAGTCCATCTACATTTCAAAGACACAGGCCACTCTTCTGAAGACAACAAAGTCCATATTTTAGACAGAGAAGAGCAGTGATTTGAAAGAGTGGTTAAAGAGGCCATGTGTGAACAGCCCCCTCTCAACAGAGGGGGAGGGGATATGTCATCATCTATCTCCAGTCTACAAAACAGTCCTTTCAACAGTGCCAAGAAGGCTACACACACATTTGCACCATTCAGATGGTCTTAACCACCCACTAAAAAGGATGCAAATGACCAGCTGTCTGCAAGGAATATAAATCCTTCCATTCCCCACCATCCAGTCCGAGCTGAAGAAGCTTCTTGAAAGAGAAGCGAAACATCTTCAAAGAAAAAACAGAAGTCCAGTTGTCTCTTGAAAAAGCACCTTTGGGTTTGTGTATAGGCCTTCTAAGGGCAGGCAGATGTTTGCATTGGAACCAGAATGCACTATATTATTATGTTATATATGTACATACTTACTATGTATGGATGTCTATTTCACATAAGCGACACTGGGTAATGTGTGCATTTATGTTGTTGTGTGTGTTTTGTGTGTGTGTGTGTATGTGTATAGACAGACACACACATTGTATGTATATATTTAGTCTAAAGCAAATTATAATGACCACCAAATATGTGATACAGACATGCAGGAAAAACAACTGACATATCAATAATCCTTCAAGGGCCATTCACACATTAATCTATTCTTATGGCATTAAACTGTCTAATTTCCCTGATTAACATAAGATATAATATCAGACTATATAGCTGGGAAGGTTTTGACTTTAGTTGACCAGAAAGCAGATTAACAGAGTAGGTCAATTTCTGAGCTAGGGCATTATGCCAAAATGTTATGTAGCAGAATGCAATGTCCTAGTTTTATTTTACCAGTGTTAGCTAGGAGGATTCTGGTGGCAGGTCACAACAAAAAACAGATTATTCTTACAGTTGATATTTGTCTTAGACCCTAAAATATGTTCAGCAAAGGAAACTGTGGGCTTGATTAATTCTTTGATTGATAACTTTTGTAATCTCTGTAAATACTTCACGCCAGAAGGGAAAGACGTGGGGTGAACGGTCACAAGTGGAAAGTAATTCCTTTTCCTCACAACATTCCAGCAAAAAAGGAATTTTTTTCCCTGTTCGATGAACGCTAGTTTATAAGGAGTCATTATACTACTCTAGGGAATTGTTCAACGAAAAAAAAAATTGCCAAACAGCAGAAGAAGCAACCTGCACAATGATGGTGGGATTTTGCGACCGGATAACTTATAGTGCAGGGGTAACAACTCATTTCTTGCAGGCTGCATCATGGTTGTGTTTGACCTCGGAGGGGTGGGGGAGGAAGGTGGGTGTGGATGTGGTGGGCGTGGCCAGTTTGACATCATTCATGTCAGGAGCACCTGATGCTGTGCCACTGAAAACGGGCTCCTGAGCTCCATTTTTGGGCTTCCTGCAACCTTTTACTAGCAAAAACAGATGTTCGAATTGCACAAATTCTTATTAAGCCAAGTTTATATGCTACTTTTTTGTCATAGCATAACTATTTTAAATAATGTTATTACAACTGAAGAGTCACACTGAAATAGAAAAAAGGAACAGAGAAGAAAAAGAAGAAAAGTAGTGCATTTCATGTGCATAGCCACTATATGAACAATTTGGGGGGAATATCGCCCTTCAAGATCACATGAAGTGTTAATTTCCACGTTATAATGCCTTGGTAAAGCCAAAATTGGAATACTGCATCAGTTTTGGTCACCACAATGTAAAAAAGATGTAGAGACTCTAGAAGAGTGCAGAGATGAGCAACAAAGAGGATTAGAGGACTGGAGACTAAAACATATGAAAGAACGGTTGCAGGAACTGGATATGTCTTGTTTAATGAAAAGAAGGGACTAAGGAAGACATGATAGCAGTGTTCCAATAGTCAGGGCTTGCCCAAAAGAAGAGAGAATCAAACTATTCTCCAAGGCACATAAGGTAGAACAAGAAGCAATGGATAGAAACTAATCAAGGAGAGAAGCAACTTAGAACTGAGGAGAAATTTCCTGTCAATTAGAACAATTTAATCAGTGAACCACTTGCCTTCAGAAGTTGTGAATGCCCCAACACTGGAAATCTTAAGAAGATGTTGGATAACTATTTGTCTGAAATGGTATAGGGCAGTTATGGTGAACCTTTTTTGGCTTGTGTGCCATAAGCGGGGGAACGCAGGGGGGTCGTGCATGGGCATACCGCACCCATAGTGCAATGTGCGACACCCCTAGCATGCATGAGCGCATGAGTGCAAAAAACTGGCCTATGGGCAAACTGAAGTTCGGGAACGGACTTCCGGTTTGCTCGTAAGGCTGATTTTAGCCCTCTGGAGCCTTCAGGGACCTTCCGGAGCCTTCCCTGAAGGCTCCAGAGGACTAAACACAGCCCTATGAGCAAACTGGAAATAACTTCGGATTGTCCGTTGGAACATTTTTCCTCTTTCGGAGCCTTTAGGGAAGCCTCTGAAAGGCCCTGAAGGCTCTGGAGGGCTTAAACAGGCCCCATGAGCAAACCGGAAGTCCATTCTAGTTTGCCCGTAGAGCTGGGTTTTTGCGCTCTGGAGGCTTCCATGAAGCTCCTGAAGACTCGGAAGGCCTCCAGGTGGGGGGGGGGAGGCTGTTTTCACCCTCCCAGGCTACTATAAAGCCTCTGGAGCCTGGGGAAGGTGCAAAGTGGCTTTAAAAAAGGATGAAGTCAGCTGGCCAGTGCGCACATGCATGCTGGCCAGCTGAAAGGGCAATGCCTCGTCTGCCCTGACAAATGGCTCCTTGTGCCACCTGTGGCACACGTGCCATAGGTTCGCCATCCCAAGTATAGTGTTTCCTGCCAAGGCGTGGGATTGGACTAGAGGACCTCCAAGGTCCCTTCCAACTCTGTTATTCTATTCTATTATATTCTGTTCTATTCTATAGGTCTGTCTGAAGCAATGGATGGAAAGAATGTGGATTAAAATGTTTTTTTGAGAAGAGCACCCAATGGCAAAGAGTTTAATTTGTTTAGAGATACTTGGATAATAATTGGTCTTGTACTCATTTGATACACCTAACAGTAAGAATTACAACAGCTCATTCTGGTCTTCAATTTAGGCATGGCAGATGTCAAAGATAGCATATCTGTGTGAAGCAACTTAGGCAAATTGTCTTACGTACATTGAGATTGCCACAAAGTATGAAACTTGGCACCAATGATGTCCTCCCACAGGTGTTCCTGAATGGATGCATATAGAAGTTTGCTGTTTACCATTAATCACGCCATTCTACCCTCTCCCATAGCATGAGAGATTTCAAATAATACAATTCTAAGCAAAATACTTTTTCTCATTGCTCTTGAAGAGAATAAGCCATTAAGAGGAACTAACAGTGAAATCAATAAACCTTTTACAAAAGGTTTTGATTAGATATTTTCTCTGTCCGATTTCATAATTGCAGCAAGACTAAGTTATATAACCAAAATTACCACATGACACCCAATCACTATCTTAATGGATTTCACATCCTCTTTGCCTTTGGCAGATAGGTCTGTCTAGATGCTGGTGTCATAATGTCTGAGAGAGATGGCCTGCATGCTATAATTTAGAACAGGGAAGTTTATTTTAAGCTAAATAGTTTTCCAAAAATAAAGGAAATTGCATGCAAACAATTTGAATGAGGGATGAAACCCCCAGGTAGTTGTTTTTACATCTGAAGGCTAATGCTAGTTTTAAGGAAACAACAGCAAAAAACAACACTGATGTCCTGCCTTCCCTTTGGTAGATCAAAACAATTAAAATGCCGGTCATCCCTGATTTTATCTTCTAAACAACTCTACAGAAATGTTTTGCTGAGAGCTTATGATTGCTCCAAAGTGACCTCTGCAACTGAATGAGGATTTTGATTTGATTCCATAAAAGAGATACCAGTGATCCAAAACGTCAACCATGGAAAGTTATGAATAACCTTGAACAATCACTTTCTCCTGGAACCTGGCTCATTTCCAAAGATAAAATAGAAAACATGCAGCTGAAGGGAGCATCTCGTGTGTCCAACTCACCTGTCACTAGGTTTCACACCCACATTTTCTACTGTATCATTTTCCATATGTGGCTGTCTTCAAGGATGTTCTCTTACTTGTTCTGGTTTCCATTAGACTCAACCTACACCTCCAGACTATCCTGAGCATTCAGCCTCACATCCTGTTGATAAATCATTATAAAATCACTTTGCAGAACCATAAAGTTGCCCTTTAATCAAGATGTAACATTTTATTCTTGGGATTTTGTCCAAAGAAACATAACCTTGCGTGCACGCGCAGATGAGCTCTACAATGTTTCAGGTTTTTACGGTTTTTGTTTTAGCCAAGTGATATTTTGCTTTAATTGACTTTTAAAACAATGACAGCAGTAACATCTGGCTTCAGTTTGTCAAACCAAATTTAACTTGAACCAGGAGCACTTCAAAGGCAAAAAGGCTGAAAATATGTGTTGCTTCTGTTAAAAAAAATGTATGCAGATTTGAAGCTATGGATAGCGAACAATTACAAAAATCAGGTAAGAACTAGGTTTTATTTCCATCATTATATGATTTTGGAAACTTGGAACATTGAACATTTTCAACTGTACTAAAGTAAGGTAAAGGTAAAGGTTCAGCCACACATGCATGCTAGTCGTTTCTGGCTCTAGGGGGCAGTGCTCATCTCTGTTTCAAAGCCAAAGAGCCAGTGCTGTCTGAAGACATCTCTGTGGTCATGTGGCCAGCATGACTAAATGCTGGAGGTGCACGGAACACTGTTACTTTCCCACCAAAGGTGGTCCCTATTTTCTACTTGCATTTGTATGTGCTTTGAACTGCTAGGTTGGCAAAAGCTGGAACAAGTAACAGGAGCTCACTCCATCACGCATTGCAAGGGATTCGAACTGCTGAACTGCCAATCTTTCTGATCAACAAGCTCAGAGTCTTAGCCACTGAGGCGCTGCGTCCCTACTAAAATACCATTGACCAAAGCAAAATGAAAACAAAAGAAAATCCAGTCAACTTTGTATGTTTCTTAGTAAGAATGTAAAGTGGAAAATATGGCTTATATAAGGAGCAAGTAAACTCTGAATATATGGTCCACCGACAGCTTGAAGTGTGGCAATCAGCCCATATGCAGCATACAATCATTTCCCAACGTTACTAAATTGTTACTTGCCTCTCAAAGTATTGATGAGTGCCTCCAGACCGCCCCCGTCCCGCTATCACCATCTTCACTAAATGTTGATTGGCACCTCAGTTATTCCTTTGTGGCCTATGAATATTTTTAATTTAACAACGTAGCCATTTCCCCTCTGCAAATAGTATAGACCTGCTCTAAATTATGCTCTATAATCATCTTTCTCTAAAGGAGCCCTGTTGGTGCAGTGGTTAGAATGCAGTGTTGCAGTGCAATACGATTCCAGGGAAACTCTGCCCATAACTTGGAGTTTGATCCTGATGGGGGTCCAGGTTGACTCAGTCTTCTGTCCTTCCGAAGTTGGTAAAATGAGGATCAGATTGTGGGAATAATATGATGACATTATAAATTGCCCAGAGACTGCTGTGAAGCGCTATAGGGCAGTGTATAAATGCTATTGTTATTGCTATTTTTGCTGGCCTAACATCTTTGTAAAATACATGGACTCACAGACTTGAAAATATTTCCTATTAGCTGGATACCCATGCTTCGCTATGAAACTATAAGGAGTTCCAGACCACTCCTGAGTGAAGGAGGGGAACTGAGATAATGGAATGAGAGGCAATTGGCAGTTGGAACAGAGTTCTTTTCAGATGGGGAGGGGGAGTAGAATGTCTAACTCCCAGTTCGGAGGCCAGATGGAGTCATACACTGGCCACACCCAGTTTAGTGAAGGGGTAGTGTCCGAGCATGTTACTATAAGTCAGATGGCAATTGTAAGAAATACTGATGATGTGATTGTCATTTTTTTTTAAAGAATCCTTCTTAGTGAGCACCTAGAAGCTAAGCAGAACATATGCGCCAATTCCAGGTAGGCGTTGCAGTTCTGGAGATTTTGGGATGAGTGCGTGGTATTTGGCATATAGATAGATAGATAGATAGATAGATAGATAGATAGATAGATAGATAGATAGATAATAGATAGATAGATAGAGATGTATAGATGTATAGATGTATAGATGTATAGATGTATAGATGTATAGATGTATAGATGTATAGATGTTAGATGTATAGATGTATAGATACAGATAGAGATAGATAGATATATAGAGGTAGATAGATAGATAGATAGATAGATAGATAGATAGATAGATAGATAGATAGATGATAGATAGATAGATGTTCACTTATCAATATATATGCATCACTAATAACACTTGTCTATGTGTGCACATAACTTTTGTTGCACATTCAATTTATCTCTAACAGTAAGGAAATTAATTATCTCTATGCTGATATTTATTGCAGCATAAAACCTGCATGGACTGCAGCCCATTTCTTGAAACTATGAAGACTTATTCTGAACTTCAGAACATTAATGGTAGGAGTGAAATTCAGCCAGGTTCTGACAGATTCTGGAGAACCAGTAGAGGAATTTTGAGTAGTTTGGAGAACTGGCAAATGCCACGTCTGTCTGGCCCCAGAGTGGGGTGGGAATGGAAGTTCTGCAATATCCTTCCCCTGGAGTGGGTGGGAATGAAGATTTTGCAATATCCTTTCCCTGCCATGCCCACCAAGGCCACACTCACAGAAACAGTAGCAAAACAATTGAATTTCACTACTGATTAATGGCAAATAGCAGCGGCATTTCATTGGTGAGATCAAAGATCCAGATTACCACTAGGGAAAGAAAAGAAATACAGAAAAATAAATACCCTTTGCTGTCATCCTATGGTTATCTGAAGTTCTTCATTTGGGATATGATATGAGTAGATTAGGGTGACATGGTAAATATATTTTTTTATTTATGTATTTATTTAATTTGCTTCTATTCAATTGTGTTCAATTTTGAAGACTGCCTAGAAAAAGACCTTGCAGGTATTTTTTGGACAATGTTTTTTAGAAGTGATTTGCCATTGCCTCCTTCCTAGGGCTGAGAAAAAGGGACTGGCCCAAGGTCACCAAGCCAGCTTTGTGCTCAAGTTGGGACTAGAACTCATAGTCTCCTGTTTTCTAGTCTGATGCCTTAACACAGGAGTGTCAAAGTTGTGTCACATTGCTGTCATGTGATGTATTGTGACTTTTTCCCTCTTTCCTAAAATGGGGGTGGTGTGGCCAGTGTGTGGTGTGGCCAGCGTGTGACACGCGTGGGCTGCAAGTTTGACACCCCTGCCTTAACAATTATACCAGACTGACTTTATGGTAGACTTACAGTTACCCAACAAGCAAAATCTGTGTATTGTAGATTTGTTTTGTTTCTCTTTGCTTCTATTTATTTATTTTTGCAATCACACATGTTTGTTGTCTAAGCCAATGTCAAGATATTAATGTTATTAGCAACAGCTGTTTTGTAATTAGCCATAGTTAATCATGTGATTGTCATGGTCTACAGCTTTTGCATCTTTTGTTACTTATACCCCACACTAACTAAAAAATGAATGCAGTACAGATACTTGTAATTCCAGAGAACATGCCACATGTTTGTTCAGAATAAAAGTATAACCAAAACATCCTGTTGTATATCAATGTAATTTATCTAGTAACACTCTCATTCTCCTATTTAAACCTGAATGAGAAATTCAAGTGACTTGTGTTACCTTCATGAATTTAGGCCCAAAAATGTTAAAATACAAAAAGGGATGTATTTATTTTTTAAAAAAGCACAAAGAAAATATATATATTTCCTTTGACAACTGGATTGAACCTTTTTTTGTTAGCAGTTTTAAGATCATGCTTTAATGGCAAACAGTAAAGATTTCAACAAATGTAACTATATCTCCAAAAATAATCAAATAAACAAAAAAATAAATACCTTTGCTGTCATCCTAGCATAAGGGGAAAGTACCCATTTTATTCCTTATTTTTTGCATTTGCTTTAGGCTTTTAACAGGCAAGATTTGGATAGACACAAAAAATAACAACAATCAGGTGTCGATTCTTTCTTTTTGTGTCATTCTATTGTACTGCTCAGTGTAAATCTTTTTCTTTCTATGAATTTCCTTCTTGTAATAATAATAAAAATATATTTTAGTAGATAAGATTCCTGCTTGCAGACGTGAGCATAGATTCAGAAAGCTCAAATAAAAAAAACATGTCAAAGAAAACAATGTCAATGGTTACAAAAGTATGGATACTTTCATGATAATCCTTTGATGTTGAAGCTGTTAGTATAAGGGTGTGTGAGTGTGTGTACCCATCTGTGTGTATGTATGAATATCTGTTGCAGAATTAGTGGATGTAACTTATTAGCTAAGACCAAAAAATGACATTTAAATGTCAGCTAAAGTGACTTCTTTCTCTGTTTAATATCTGGGAAGGGATTATGACTGTTCTTTTTTCTATAATCCATATTTTTGCTTGATCCCAAAACAAAAAAAAAAAACCAACCTTGTGGCCAGAAATATATTGTCAATTTTCAGTCTCCTACTAATACTATATTAGAGCCCGGTGGTGCAGTGTTAGAGAGCAGTACTCTAGTGTACTTCTGCTGATTACCGGCTGCCAACAGTTTGACAGATTGAATCTCACCAGGCTCAAAGTTGACTCAGCCTTCCATCCTTCCGAGGTGGGTAAATGAGGACCCAGATTGTTGGGGGCAATATGCTGACTCTGTAAACCATTTAGAGTGGGCTGTAAAGCACTATGAGCAGTATGTAAGTTTAAGTGCTATTGCTATTACCAGGGAGTTTAAGCAAGATGTTACTCCATATCATTGTTTCTAACTTATGCAAAGTTGTACAGAAAAAAAAAAGGTTTTCAATTCTCTGGTGATTCATATTGCACCCTTTAATACAAAGCAAATGTATTCTGACATTCACCTCTGGCTCACATTTTAATTCAGTTTAGGGAATAAATACCTTCTATTTTATTCACAGTCTGCACCTCTCCTTTTCCATATCTGTGAATTCCTCTGACGTCAAAAGTTTTGGGGACTTTATGACTAATGAACAAAGAGTAGAATTAGAAGAATTCTAAATCTAGTGGAATCTCTCTTTCCTCGCTCTCTCTGTCTCTGTCTCTGGCCACATGATCATGGGAACGTCATCGGACAGTGCTGGCTCTTTGGCTTTGAAACGGAGATGAACACCGTCTCCTAGAATCAGGAACGACTACCACATATGTGTGAAGGGAACCTTTACCTTACCTAGAACATACATTGCTATGACTTGATTCCCTTGTATAATTTTCTAATTTAAAGGAAAGAGGAAGAAGTTTACATGAGCCATTATGTCACAAATTTCACATTGCCTTGTGGTTACCGTACACTAAAAAGCCTACTAAATGACGCAGCGAATTAGAAATATATTTTTCTTGGTTGTTGAGATTTTGCAGTCCAGATGTAGTAGCCCTCGTTTGCACAAAGCATAAGCCAATTCTCATCTAATCTCATCTCTGGGATCTTGCTTCAGCAAAATGCATATGTGCAACTAAGACAGGAAACAGTTTCTTATATGTATGTGCAAATATCTGCACCTATCAATTTAACTACTTCATTTCAATTATTGGAAGGCTCTGGAGCTGAAAGAAAATACATTGACTAGGCTATAAGATTACAATACAATTTCTGTTCACAGCAGAAATCTACAGTGTCAAGGTGATGAGCCTCTTGCTTTAAAGGTCATACGTGTTTATCAAGATATAAGATTCCTTGAACCATCCTGTTCAAACTTTTGGAATTATATTCTGAGTTCATCCAAATGTAGTTCGCCCAGTAATAGCTAGAAATATATATATATATATATCTGTCTCTCTGTCTCTCTGTCTCTGTCTCTGTCTCTGTCTCTCTCTCTCTCTCTCTGTCTCTCTCTCTCTCTCATAGTTGATTGCAAGTACTTAAAAAAGTTATAAATAGAATGATATATCTTCCTTCTATTTAATTGGTCAAACAGCTAATTAAGCTGAGGAAAGAAGGGAGAAAGGAATGTTTAGGAAATTAATGAGAACTGGGACAGGCAAGCAAAATATGAGTTTAGGTTGCCCCAGAAATTAATCATTGTTTTATTTTTACCCCCCCCCCCCAACTTTTGGGGACCTGTCTCATTTTACTTATCAGTTAAGGTGACTGAAATTGGGCAAATCTGCTTATTGTAAGAAGCAAAGCTGTACTAAGAAGTTAGGTTCTATTGGAGAAATATCCATCTGGTTCAGTTCCATGAGTGGAGAAAGACACTGGAAACATGGAGGCTGATTGGAAAAGATGCTTTAACACAGCAGAACCATCAAGCACATGGTTCTGGTGTAGTTGACCACATGGAGTTGAGAGAGAGAGGCATTTATACCCTCTCTTGGGCTTTGCACCTGAACTTCTTCTTCCTGTGCAAGAATATGTATTCTATTGGTTGTTGTAGATGTCACAGCTAACTTTGTAGGCTGTCTGAGTCCCAAGCTTGCTTGAAGCTTGCTGGGTGATGCAATCTCTCCAGTGATTGTGCCATGTGTTGAGGTCTGCTGCTAGATGGGTTAATCCTATTATATCCTGGAGGGTCATGTCTTAATTCCATCATCCTGGAGCTGGAGATCTTTTGTCTTGTAGATAGTCTTTCTTAATGGGCACCAAATATCTGCTGGGGGCTGGGAGCTGGAGCTCTCAGTTTCTGTCTCCCTTAGTATTTTTATTTCTCTTCCAGGGGAACTATTTTATTCTGCCTTTTTAATATTTCTCAAAAAAGAATCATTCTTCTAGGAGAGGGGTGGGTGCTAACTTTCTACAGTTCCTACATTTTTTGTTTATGGATTTTCAAACCGCTTCAGTTGACTAACAAATGGTGCAACCAAATGATATAATTGAATAGGTGCAGTGTTAATTACAGTTTATGATTTACAAATTGGAGGTGGTAGAGTTTAAGCAGAATGGGTGTTGCCTGCTTGCTGGAATTATTTTTCCCTGCACACCTTGGTAGGTCTGGGCCTCCTGGAGGCATCTTTCAAGCCTCAGTTTGATCTGGCAGAAGATTAAATAGGTAAATGATAGATAGTTTGTAGATAGATGATAGATGATAGATGATAGATAGATAGATAGATAGATAGATAGATAGATAGATAGATAGATAGAGTGGTGGGTTTCTATTTTTTTTTTTTTTTACTATTGGTTCACTCGTACACATGCACCACTTTTGAACATGCACAGAAGCTGCCACCACTACCTATTGCCTGATCCAGGCCAAGCTGGGAGCAGCCCACCTCTGGATAGATGATAGATAGATAGATAGATAGATAGATAGATAGATAGATAGATAGATAGATAGATAGATAGATAGATATAGATGAGTTAGAGAGGGAGGGAGGGAGGGAGGATGGGGGGAGAGAGAGAGAGAGAGAGAGAGAGAGAGAGAGAGAGAGAGAGAGAGAGAGAGAGAGAGAGAAGACAGCGATACGTAAAAGACCCAGTTATCCTTCTATAAGTTCATAGAAATAAAATTCTGTTTAGGAAACTGGAAACAAAATCCTATTGCTGTGTAAACCTGTAGAAGTTTTGGAATTGTGCACAATTTTTGGGTTGACCTCTGAGTCATTTTGGGTATATAGCAGTTTTGGGTTTCTACCAGTTTGGACTGGTTCAGCAAAACTGGTAGTGGTTTGGCAGCCAGGGTATCTGGAACCAGTTCTCCGGGTGGTGCCATAGGAGCCACCATCTTGTTTTTTCAGTTCTGCACATGCACAGAACCATTTTAATTGCACTGCGCATGTGTGTGCAGCATGCATCAAGCACACAGGAAGCGGGAAGCGTTCACATGAGTGAACAGGCACCCACCCCTGGTATATAGAATCTAGAGTCAGAATACAGAACTTGGCTGCTGCTACAGTTATAGGGATTGGACTTGAGGACTCTGCCCCAAAGGCCTTATTAGATGTGATAATGCAGTAGCAGCTGAGACATTACTGTCAATAAACTTGTATGGACAATGGAATGTTGGTGAACATATCTGATATCACTGGGAAGGAAAAGGTAGAACATCCAGAATACTGACAACAGCACCTCCCCTTGTTTGAATTTGGGTGTTGCTGGAGATAGTCCTGGTTACCACCATAACTACATTATTAGTAATTTATGAACGTTTGTAATTCCTATTCATTTGAAAAAAATTGGGACATCCCTCCAAAAAGTCTCTCTTCCCTTCCCTTCTCCTCTCTTCTCTTCCCTTCTCTCTCTCTCTCCCTCCCCCCTCTCCCTTTGTCTCTCTCCCCCGCTCTCTCTGTGAAATAGTTCATCTGATTATTTCTCAAAGTTGACTCACAAGTCCAACACTATTTCATTACAATGTATTGCAGCCCTACCACAAATTTCCCTTTCTTTTCTTTATCCTAATGTGCAAATACGAAATTAGAGAAATTATGTCAAAGCATCTGATACGCCCTAACGTGCTTCGGGTTCTATATGACTAGATAGGTCATGAATTGCGCTGCTCTGCTTTATCAGATTCCCGCAAAGTCTAATGCTCTTAACTTTGAAGGCATGAAACCGAAATGGATGGACTGGAGAATAGGCAAGCAGAGCAAAATGCACAGCTTGTCCTTAATGCTTGAAAGGCATAATAGAGGATGTCAAATGTGTGAGCCTGCTGTTCATTCCTTTCTCAAAGCACAGTTAGGTGGAAAATAATTGCACTTATGGTCAAACCAGAAGACCACATTGCTTAAACAACCTCTGGGGGACAAATGCAGTCTAAAAATGGAGATTAATGAGATGTTACTCAATAACATGATTTGGAATGGTTGGTGTAACTAAATCCCATCACAGCAGGCTTAAAGAAACATCAACCCTGATGCTTAAAGTGGCCAAAGATACTAGAGATTAGATCAAGTACTACTTTGATTTAAAAATGATTGATGTTTGACAAAGTAAGTCTCAAATTGGCCACGCATTTAACAAATTTAGCAATGTTTCGAACTTTTAAACATCCAGACTATTGTCAGTTCCCCTTAGATATTCCCTTGTTGTTTGCACCAGTCCAATATAGGGGTACAATAGATTTTCAGAATCAAAAGTGGACAACTGCTGAAAGATATTTTGTGAACATTTTTCTAAGTTTTAAAGCATACACACTTATTCATTTATCAGGATGGTTTTAAGATGCTGTTAAAAGTCATGAGTGGTACTAAAGTATTTTGCCTTTTTTATTAAGGTATTATAATTCCATGTAAGAGTGAAAGATTTGCTTGGCAGAATAGATTTTAATTAGCCAATTAGAATCATAACTTTCTATTGTTTAGAAATTTAAGGTAGCATACATAAAATACTCCCATATCCAGCTAGTAGTTAGAATGTCTGCTGACTGTGGGATTGCCTTTGGCAGTTGAATTTTCGGCTCAAGGCTGACTCAGCCTTCTGTCATTCTGAGGTTCAGTGGTGGGTTCTGTCCGGTATGACCCAGTGGCAGCTGGGAGCAGCGGCCACTGTATTGGAATGGTGCTTTGGAGGGCCCACCCACCCACCCTCTTCCTTACCTGTATTTGAGCCAACCGGCCCATTTGCACATGTGTGCACAGCATATGGTGCCTGCACAACCTCTGCCGAGCAGCTGGAGCGTCGCAGAGTGGTGGGTGCGCATAAATGCGCAGCACGCATGCCTGTGATGGACACCTGGGCCCATCACAGCATACCGGTTGCAACGGGATCCAGAACCCACCACTGCTGAGGTTGGTAAAATGAGATCCAGATTGTTGACGGCAATATGCTGACTCTATTAACCACTTAGAAAGGGCTGTAAACATTGTGAAGTGGTATATAAGTCTAAGTGCTATTGCTATAACTATATTGAGATGGACTGGCCTGAGAACGTTAGGGTTTGAAGACATCTAATGGTGTTCCAAGCCTAAGGATGAACCTGGACTGGTATCCCCATCAGCAGTTCAATATCTTAATCACTACACTATACTGGTTTCCTTTTTATACAAATTTCTACAATGCTAAGAAGTTGCATTAACTTTAAAGAGCACAGTGGAATGTTAGCTTCACCTTATCCATGTTTAATGTGCATGCAGATTCAAATAAAAACTAACCAAAGTTTAGTTAGTTAGCTTTTATTTGAAGAACAACTTTTTTTATTTTTATCCTCTAATTCTACAAAACATGCAAAAAAATTAGACATCATATTGAATTAGGTTACTTTTTAATTTTGAAATAAAGTCGGATTTTTCACAAAGAACAGTAACCCAGAATTCTTACATCCGTATTGACCCTATAATACCTACATTAAACACTGCAATAGATGTGTCGTATTTCCCGGTAGTGTTGAGATGAATAGCTACCGAAGTAGCTAAAAGAAAACAATGGACTACCATTTTTTAAATCTTGCAATTTTAACAAAATGATAAATTGTTATGCTCGTAAAATAAAATCTGCATGCACATTAAACACGGATAAGGTGAAGCAAAGATAGCAGTCTGCCCTTTAAAGTTAAAGGCCCCTTCTTAGCCATGTAAAAATCTGTATGAAAGGAACCTGGCATGAAATATCTGTGTCCTCATCACCCTCTCGGCTCTAATATACTTATTTGGCCTGTTCTCCATCAAAAGTTTCTGCTGATGTGTAAAGGAAACAGACTGATGACAGTTGGGGTATGGACTGTTTCGCTGTTATAATCCAGAGGCTGTATAACTTTTTGATGGCTGCAAAGCACACATTCAGTCCTGGAAAATGTTCTCACTCTGAGTGAAGTAATGATACAAAACCAGCAGCCCATGTCACAAGCAGAGAAACACTGGGGTTTTATCTCTGAAAAGTGGAAAGTACTTTCCTGCCCACATGCCTGCTTTCCTTCTACTTCACACTGTGAAACCAACTGCAGATTTTCATCAGTCATATTGGAGGTTTAGGTACTGTTCTGGGGTTGCAGCTTGCCCACCATATTGGACATTGTGAGGACTTATCTCCAAGACCACATTTTGTTTTGTTTTAAGGATGATATTGAAGGTGTTAATAAGGTGATATTGTAAAGAGCAAAATCAGCCAAAACATATTGTTTGCTAATGCTTGGAATTTACAGTATAATGGTTCCTATCAGTAAATTGTAGTAAATAGTAGGTAGTAGGTAGAAGATAGTAGACACCTATGGCAAGGTCTTTTATTTTCCAAAGCACCAGAAGACAGAACAATAAGCAGTTTTTCTATTATTCTGTATACTTTACTTTAGCTCAGGGGTATCAACTGGTGGCCCATGGGCTGGATGCATCATGCACAGGCCATATCCATCCCACCTCCATGAACGGGAAAAACATTGTGAAATATCACGTGACAGCAATGTGACATGGTGAGTTTGACACCCATGCCTTAGCTGCTCTTAGATGTTAAGAAGGATTGGCTGTGTCTGCACTTAGGTGAAGAGTGTGTGTGAGAATTTCTGGGTTATGGGCTTGTTTAGGTTGTAGCGGGGGAAATGGAATGGGGATAGTGGCAAATCACTTCTGAATCGTTGCAAGAAAATTGCAGAAATGCATTATTTGAGTGTGGAACGGGACTTAAGGATTGCTTTATATGTTAATGAAGATTACTGGAATTTATATTTCTTAAACAAATATAATTTTGGTTTATTATATAACAATTAAAATGTTGACCATTAGGAAAATAACCCCAAATCCATTTAAATCCACTGTACAAGGCCTACAAAGTCGAGTGCAAGCTTTTGGCATATCAGAGATTCATTAGACAAGACTACTAAAAGAAATGAATGCAAAAGTTCAAAATTTAAAAACAGCAAATTAAAACCCAGTGGATTAAAATCCTATTGCATTCTATTTATTTATTTAGGTATTTCAAACATTTTGAAATAACATCTATTTACAAATTCAGCTTTTCAAAAATAAGTAGAACAGATGTCAACTTAATAAATTTAATGGCTCACAAATGTATGTAGACTCCAATGTGCATTCTAAATATCCATAGCAATTACACAGAGGTCATATAGATGCAGATGTTACACTGTATATATAGATGTCCAGTTTTCCACAACATTTCCAAGAAAATGCAGCTGCTTTAAAATCCATTATAGAATGATAACATGTTGAATATTTTCCAAATGTGGGGTAACTATGACTCTTGAATGTCTATGACTGCGATTTTTATTGTGTCTTTCATGGAAAGCCAAAAACATTATTAAATTTCAAAGTAAGAGAGAATTTGCGTGACATTTAGGCCTCTGCTATGTGAAAGGTTTTCAAAGTAAAAGATTATGAATGGTCTCCACTTTTAGTCCACTATTAGCTGTCCAAATGAGTGAAGCCCCAACATTTCCTGGTTCCAAAAAGCAAAGCCATAATTAAGAGCCCACATTCAGAAGGACAGTGACACATCAACGGAAGGGCCAGCTAATGAAATGATTTTGTCTGACTTTGTATTCTGCTAACAAAGAATTCATTTAGACTTTGAAGTGGGAGGCTGAAGAAATTGTACAAACACAGCCTGGGATAGAAACAGCTAATGTGTTATGAGCTGGCTTTGCAACCATTCTGTAAAGGCATTACAGAAGGTCTACAACTGATATAAAATACGCACATTGTGTGGCAATGACTTTTCACTATCTTCATATTTCCAATTTACTATTCTGTGTGCAATCTAGTCAGATTGCCAAGAAGAAAGAACGTAGAAGAAAGCACACAATAATATGATTTTCATATAATGAAATTGGATAAGAGAGGGAATAAAGACATAGGATGAAATGAAGGAAGAGGGAAACGATTTCAATTTAAAAAAAAAAACTGTTTTTGAGCCATAACAAGTTTCTAACACATCATTCCCCCTGAAGGAAATCAAACAATTAACAATAAAGTCTTTGTATTTTGCCCTGAAAAGCCAAGGCAGAAAGCCAAATTAGCTGTTAGGATAAACACGCAACTGTACCCAAAATAGCTCTGTATGTCTGTTCAAATATATCCATATCCCAAAGGAGAAGTTATAGTTTTGGTATAAGTGCTCAGTGGTTAAGATACTGAGCTTGTCGATCAGAAAGATGGTTGGCAGTTCAGCAGTTCGAATCCTAGCACTGTGTAACAGAGTGAGCTTCCATTACTTGTCCCAGCTTCTGCCAACCTAGCAGCTCGAAAGCACATAAAAATGCAAGTAAAAAAATAGGGACCACTTTGATGGGAAGTACAATGTTCCGTGCGCCTTTGGCATTTACTCATGCCAGCCACATGACCACGGAGACATCTTCGGACAACGCTGGCTCTTCGGCTTAGAAACGAAGATGAGCACCGCCCCCTAGAGTTGGGAATGACTAACATGCATGTGCAGGGGAACTTTTACCTTTACCTAGTAGCTACTTATATGGTGCAGAAGTCAAGTCTAAGGTATAGAGGAGAAGGTGTAGCACAAGGAAATGTCAATGTAGATTTCCATAGTTCTTGTCTTTGATTATCCCACAACCAGATGAAAATAATCACATCCAGGAGCCGCCAATTGAGGAAAGTTGCTTTATACCTGGAGTAGCAATGAGGAAGGAATTTGTTTGGTTCACATGTGAACAGGACAGCCCTTAATTTTTTTCATGCCTGCTCAAGATCTGAAATTGAAGGTCATCTTTCCCCCCCCATAGTTTGCAAGGCAAAAATCAGTGCATGCAGAAATAGAGGTGTATTGAGAAGAAGTACCCACAGTATTTATTAATTAATATGAGATACATAGAAAGGTCTGATGTTAGGGGAATTTGTTTTCAAGAAATGCAAATGTGAGGAGGAATGTATGTATTCAGTGAAATCGGCAGGAATATATGAATAATTTCTTTGTGCATGATTTAATCACACAACAGAGAAAACAGGCTGCTTTGTATTCAAGCTACTGTTTTACCTTAAAATGTTCACATATTTAAAGATATTGGTAAACTGCCCTGAGGACTCTATTGCTTTTAAAAAACAGCTTATAGACATTTAAAAGAAACATGGAGGTTTTTTTTAAAAAAAAAATAGAGACAGAAGAAATACAAAGTGGACTGTTTAAGAGGATAAATAGCCAGCTGTGTTATTCAGTTTTAAAGCATACAGTCTGTTTTCCTCTTTCCATACTGTTCCTTGTTAAAAGAAAAAGTTATGTATGATTGCTTTGATTTACCATATCAGCCAGGGCTGTGCCAGCTCTTTTTTGAAATGAAATACAAGTATGAACAGTTCTGCATTTAAAACCACTTACTTTACATCAACACCTTAGTGATTACAAGAATAAATTGAATTTGCTTCCTTGGACCTGATGTGAAACACATATACTTAAAAACAAGCATCATTCAACTATAGGAAAGGATTGTATATTTGGCATAGTTAAGATGGTAATGGAACAGCAGCTTCTCTGCTAGGCTCCATATAGTACGGTAGTATATTTTAAAAGATAAAAAGAATATTGTTTAATTAAAACTAGAAAATAAATATAAATACTAATATATAATATTTCCTTTCAACATACATCCCTTGCAGGGTTGGTATTCACTAACCTTCCCCACTGGTTTGCAAAAGTGAGTGCCCTTTCCGCGCATGCACTCAGCCTTCACACATGCACTTGGGTAAATAAAGTGCCTAAATGAGATGCCATAGAGCCAGGGTGGGTGGGCGGGGCCACCCGCGATTTCCACTACCAGTCTGAACCGGCAGAATACCACCTCTGATCCCTTGCTAAGATCTTTTGGAGTTTAGAAAAGTTGTTAGAAATGGCCAGATTTTAACTGTCAATTATCCATTACATTGTAGTTTCTGAAGAACCATCCGCTAGGTTGTAGTGCCCTGTATATAACACTTGTGATCTAAATCAGGGGTGTCAAACTGGCAGCCGATGGGCCAAATGCACCACAGGCAGGACATGCCCACTTCAGCTCCGTGAATGGGAAAATGTCATGAAGCATCATGTGACAGCAACATGATGTGGTGAATTTGACACCCATGATCTAAATCCAAGAAGCCATGCATAAAGTAGGGCATAATTGATAGTTTTGATGGCAACTGTATACTTAGTGTAGTCTCCATTCAACAGGTATTTTAGATGTTTTATCTAAGTCTAATTTAATTTAAGCCCTGGTAAGACTGCACCTGGAGTACTACATCCCGTTTTGGTCACCACACTATAAAAAATATGTTGAGATTCTAGAAAGAGTGCAAAGAAGAGCAACCAGGACAATTAGGGAACTGGAGACTAAAATATATGAAGAAAGGTTACAGGAACTGGGCATGGCTAGTCTAGTGAAGGGAAGGACCAGGGGAGACATAATAGCTGTATTCCAATATTTGAGAGGTTGCCACAGAGAGGAGAGGGTCAAGCTATTTTCCAAAGTACCTGACAAGGAATAATGGATGGAAACTGACCAAGGAGAGATTCAACCTAGAAATAAGGAGGAACTTTCTGACAGTGAGAACAATCAACCAATGGAATGGTTTGCCCTTGGATGTTGTGGGGGCTTCATCACTTGAGACTCTCAAGAAGAGATTGGACTCCACTTGTCAGAAATGGTGTGGGGTCCCCTGCTTGAGCAGAGAGTTGGACTAGATGGCCTATAAGGTCCCTTCCAACTCTATTAATCTGCTATCATCTCTACAGTACTTTAAAAGAATAAAATTGTCTCTTCCCAAGTTTAGAAGAAATACCTTTAGGTGCATTGTTCAGTATATATTTACAATCAGTGAATGGAACATATGCTACTGGGAGTCCTCCTTGCATATTGCTAATATATATATTTAAAAGCAGGATATGGATAGAAGAAAAAGTATATCCTTTGCAGTCTCATAACCATTAATGAGCAAAGGCATTGCAGAGTTACAGTAGTTGTAGGAATGTTTCAACTCTAATGCCCTGCTATAAAAATAACCCCTTGCTCTCTTGTGACTGAGATGATATTGCAATTTACTCTATTTGGAGCTCCCTGGCCATCTGGCAGTAATTCAACTGGTGATGGGTGTACTGAGGTTCATCCATGTAGCAAAACTACTGCAGGAGCTGCACTGACTGCAGTTAACTTCTGGATGTAGTTCAAGTTACTGGTTATCACCCTTAAAGGTCTAATGTCTCAGGGTGTGGATATCTCGAAACTGAAACTGCTTCCTTGGTGATGTCTAGCAGAGGAGGCTTGCTGAGATTCCCAACTCTGAGGAAATGCCATCTATGTCTGAAGGTCTATGGAGATTCTCAGTCTTCAAGGTCATGGTTGTCTCAAAGGTGCTTTTTCAAGAGTTTTTCAGATGAAGAAGCTTCTTGGATGAGAAGTGAAAAGTCTTCAAAGAAAAAGCAGAAAGCCCAGTTGCCTCTTGAAAAAGCACCTTCGGGACCTGTGCCTGAAGGTTCTCATGAACAGCCCCTGCTTTTAAAACAATCTACTACCTGATAGTCAGAGTATATGAACTCCATTCCTACTTTACCTTCAAAGACCATAAAACCATAGCTTTCATGAACACATTTTCATTGCCTTTATTGTCAATATACAACGTGTGTACAATGAGATGAATGAGCCTCCCTTGATTCAGCCCCCTGAAAACACAGAATTCATCTCAATAACTCAATAAATAAAAGAAAAAAAAAGAAATCCCAAGACCCAAATAAGTAATAACTAGCACACATTCCCACATACATATGTTGTTGTTAGTTGCAAAGTCATGTCTGACCCATCGTGACACCATGCACAATGTTTCTCCAGGACTTCCTGTCCTCTACCGTCCTCTGGAATTCATTTAAGCTCCTGCCTACTGCTTCAGTGACTCCATCCACCCACCTCATTCTCTGTTAATCCTTTCTTCTTTGCCCTCAATCTTTCCCAGCATTAGGCTCTTCACCAGTGAGTCCTTCCTTCCTCATTAGGTAGCCAAAATATTTGAGTTTCATCTTCAGGATTTGGCCTTCTAAAGAGCAGCCAGGGTTGATCTCTTCTAGGACTGATGGGTTTGATCACCTCCAGGGACTCGCAGGAGTCTTCTCCAGCACCAGAGTTCAAAGGCCTCAATTCTTTGGCACTCAGCCTTTCTTATGGTCCAACTTTCACAGCTATACATTGCAACTGGGAAAACCACAGACAGACAGACAGACAGACACTCACACACACACACACACGCCACAGACACACATACACACACATGTATATACAGTATATGCTGGTCTTGCTGTATTCAGGTCTGGTATATCATGTTCCATGTTATGCTGGCCCTGCAAGTCTATCATTGTGATGTTATGTTGTATGAAGTCTAATTGTGATGTTATGTTGCATTGAGAAGTCTGGCAACCCAAGGATAAAAGCTATTTTCCAGCCTATTCGTTCAGCTGGCTATGCTTCTATATCTCCTGCCAGATGGTAGGATAGCAAATAAATGCTGACTAGGGTGTGAATTATCCCAGAGGATTTTCCTCACTCTGCTGAGGCAGCAGATCTTGGCAATTTCATCCAGTGGGATCAGGGGGCAGCCCATGATTTTTTTCTGCTGTGCCCATCACCCTCTGTAAATGTCTTTTGTCCACGGCTGTCAAGTCAGCATACCATAACACAATATGTGCGGACGCTTTCTATTGTGGACAAGTAGAAGGAAGTCATCAGTTGTTGTTCCACCTGATTTTCCACAGGACCTTTAAGAAAATGGAGTCTCTGTTGAGCCTTCCTGGCCACCTGGGACATAATACAATACAATAGCAGAGTTAGAAGGGACCTTGGAGGTCTTCTAGTCCAACCCCCTGCCTAGGCAGGAAACCCTATACCATTTCAGACAAATGGCTATCCAACATCATCTTAAAGACTTCCAATGTTAGGGCATTCACAACCTATGGAGGCAAGCTGTTCCACTGATTAATTGTTCTAACTGTCAGAAAATTTCTACTCAGTTCTAAGTTGCTTCTCTCCTTGACTAGTTTCCACTCATTGCTTCTTCTTCTGTCCTCAGGTGCCTTGGAGAATAGTTTGACTCCCTCTTCTTTGTGGCAACCCCTGAGATATTGGAACACTGCTATCATGTCTCCCCTAGTCCTTCTTTTCATTAAACTAGACCTGCATGTTATTTTTCCAGGTGAGATCTTGGCTAAGGTGCACTCCCAGGAATTTGAAAAAGAAGACCCTCTGCACACAGCCCTTTCTTGATGTAGAGTGGGACAGGTTCCTCTCTCTGCTTCTGGAAGTCCAGCACCATCTCCTTTGTCTTGCTGGTGTTTAGATGCAAGCTGTTTTCTGAGCACCATGTAGATAACTTCTGGACTTCTTCCCTGTATGCTGATTCATCTCCTCCTTTTGGGAGGCTTGAAGATCTCACTGCTCAAAGAGTGTCCCATCAGGATCTTTGGGTTATTATTTTATTATTATACAATGTTCTAAAAACAAGGCTACATCTTAGGTTTAATCCAAAGTTTGTCCAAGAACAATGTGTTCCAAATACCATACTTACCCATATGTGTCAGTTGCAAACATTATTTATGCAAAGTTAAGGAACTATTTGCCTATCTTCTATTCTACTTGCACGTACTTGCACCTTGCATGATTAAAAAGTGAAGCAACCATATCTAATAATTCAAGTTTCATAATTAGATATTCAGAGGTCACATAGAGCCGAGGTGGCACAGTGGTTAGAGTGCAGCACTGCAAGCTACTTCAGCTGACTGAAGTTCTGCAGTTCGGCTGTTCAAATCTCACTGGCTCAAAGATTGACTCAGCCTTCAATCCTTCCGAGGTGGGTAAAATGAGGACCCGGATTGTTGGGGGCAATATGCTGACTCTGTAAACCGCTTAGAGAGGGCTGAAAACCCTATGAAGCTGTATATAAATCTAACTGCAATTGCTATTGCTATTCATAAGAGAAAAATGTGAGCCATTTCTTATATTGCAAAAGACAGAGTATTAGTTTTTGCCATATGAACCTAAGAGGCCAATATAATGATTAAATAAGCATTTAATAGGTAATAAATGATTTTTTTTCATCATCCCAACTTAATTTTAAGGACATGTGTAGCCTGAATTCATTGAATGGTTTTTTTAAATGGTTTGCTTTGAACAAGAGGAGAAAAATTAGTAATTCATTGAACTTTGTCAGGATTCCCTCAATTTTAACAGTTGTGATACCTTTACCTTTCCCACAAAATAAAGAAATAATTTAAACTAAATATATCACCTCTGTACTTGTGATAATAGCCTTTCAGTTCAGTACCTATTAGCCAAACTATTTCATTCATTCGCAAGCTGATTAATTGTCTTAGTAAACCTACCAATTGAGTGATTGATTAATTAAAGTGTTTTTTTTTAAAAAACCACATTGTTAAAGCTGTAAAGAGAAGATTGGATTGATGTCCACAAGTTGTATGTCCTTAAAGTCTTCCTACTCTTCTTAACAGAATAGCAGAGTTGGAAGGGACTTTGGAGGTCTTCTAGTTCAACCCGCTGCTTAGGCAGGAAACCCTACACCATTTCAGACAAATGGTTGTCCAAACTCTTCTTAAAAACCTCCGGTGTTGGAGCACCCACAACTTCTGGAGGTAACTTGTTCCACTGATTCTTGTTGGAAGCACCGAACTTCATGAATACTTGGATGTAGGACTACCTGGGAATGGATGTTCCAAATTAGAAAGTTTTTTTTTTAAATACCAGGATGAAAAAAGGCAAATAAACAAACCCTCTGCATAAACATGTCACCAGATGTTGAGTTCAATTGAAATAATATTCTAGTTATTTCCTTCCAGTTCAGCTTGTACGACTCTGTGTTTGCATAACAGGCTATAAATTAATCATGATGGCAAGTAATTTATTCCTAAATTTTGTCAGAAGGGTTTTCTCTCATGAATTCAGAATATCCATGGTTTCAAGTAAAAAATATGGTACCCTATAAATAATCCTCAAGAGCTGAGTCATAAATGTTCCCTCAATCTTCTTTACTCTGCGGATATCATATGTTGATGGATGCTCTCTCGTTAGTTCTACTTTTACATAAATTAAGCATTTCTCTATGTTCAGCCAGTACAAATATACCAAGCGGAACAGGATCTTGTTTGTAAAATGGAAAGGAGTGGCCCAAGGAAGGAATGGAAGATGGCTCAGCAGACCTATTCTTTTCAAAGACAGTTATTCTTCAATAATCTATAAGCTTCAATAATAAAACAAAAGCTTCCATACATTTTAATACTATACCAAAGAGGTACCTTTCTCCCAGAATCTAGTAAATGCTGCATGATGTCTTTTCAATGTAAAGTCAGCCAAACCTCTGTAGCTATGAGTTCAGCAAAACTCACCTTTGAAGCTTTTTTCCCTAGCCAGTACCAGTTTAATATTCAGGTCAAACCATATACCGTATTCTTTGGAGTATAAGACACATCTTCCCCCCCCAAAAAAAGAGTGTGGAAATGTTGGTGCATCTTATACACAGAATACAGCCATTTTTAGCCTCCCTAAGCCCTACCCCCGCATCCCATTTTTGTGAAAAATGGCCGTTTTTCACAGAAATGGAGGCTTTTTTTGCCTTCCCTCAGCTCCCAGCATCCCTCTTCAGGCTTCAGCACGGCTGGGGAAAGGCAAAAATGCCCCCATTTTTGCGAAAAATGGCCAGTTTTTTACAGAAATGGAGGCTTTTTTTGCCGAGGTGGCGCAGTGGTTAAATGCAGCACTGCAGGCTACTGCTAGATCAGCAGTTCAGCGGTTCAAATCTCACCGGCTCAGGGTTGACTCAGCCTTCCATCCTTCCGAGGTGGGTAAAATGAGGACCCAGAGTGTTGGGGGCAATATGCTGACTCTCTGTAAACCGCTTAGAGAGGGCTGAAAGCCCTATGAAGCGGTATATAAGTCTACTGCTATTGCTATTGCTATTGCTTTCCCTCAGCCCCTAGCAGCACTGTGCAGGCTTCAGCAATGCTGGGGCAAGGCAGAAATGGGGGCATTTTTGCCTTGTTGCAGCCCTGCTGAAGCCTGCAGAGTGCTTCTGGGGGCTGAGGGAAGGCAAAAACTTTTTTACCTCTTCAAAATCTTCGTGCGTTTTATACACCGGTGTGTCTTATAGTAAAAAAAAAAAAGGTACATCTATAAAGATAGTCCTCACCTTAGAACCATTCATTTAGTGGCCATTTGAAATTACAATAGCACTGGAAAATAGTGATTTATGATCGGTTACAACTGTTGCAGCATCCCCATGGTCATGTGTTCTGACCCCGTCCTCCGTCCAGTAATGAATGCCAAGACAAGCTTAAATGGAATGTCCTTTAATAACAAGACACCAAAACCCCGGTGGCTGAAAGCCAAGCAAAACAAACAGATAAAGACCTTGGCAGCAACTCAGACAAACTCAGGCAGCAATAAACACAGATAAGGCTTGGCAGCAATCCAGCCTGCCAAGCTCCCAGTACTGTCCTCCAACATTCAATCCTGCGTTGACTTCTGCAAAGAGGGCCGTGTACACAAGTAGCTTTTTATAGTCTAGAGAGGAGCCTAATGACCACCAGCTGAGTACAATCACCTCCTGTAATTGTGTAATTGTTCCTGACGCCTAGTAGCTCTTCAATGGCGTGCATCCAGGAACAACTCACTGCTGGCCTCCGACTCACTCTCCCTTGTCTCCTCCCCACTGGTCCAAGACTCATGTGCCTCCTGATGGCCAACCAGCCTCTCTGCGCCCTGCTCGTAGTCTGAACCCTGTCCAGGGTCCTCCACATCCGACTCAGAGGGCCCCTCACTGTTGGAGTCTGGTGGCAGCTCCAACGGCACCTGCTGGGCCACAACAGTCATGTGATCAGAATTCGGGCACTTGGCAACTGGCCTGCATTTATGGAAGTTGCACTGTCCTGGGGTCATGTGTTCATCATTTGTAACTTTCCCAGCTGATTCCCAACAAGCAAAGTCAATGAGGGAAGCCAGGTTCTCTTAGCCACTGCTTGATTCACTTTACAACTGCACTGACTTGCACAACTGCAGCGGAACCTATGGGGCAAAACTCGCTTAACTATGCTGCATTGCTTAGCAACAGAAATGGTGGATCAATTAGGGTGGCAAGAAAAGGTCTATGTATATATGCATCCAAGTCACAATAAATGAAAAAAAAAATTCTGGTGCCCTTGCCCCAAAATTCGTAGCATGAATTTATTTCCCAAACTTGATGGACACAGTCTTAAATGTGGTTTAGAATAGAATAGAATAGAGCAGAGCAAGCAGAATAGAATAGAATCGAATAGAATTCTTTATTGGCCAAGTGTGATTGGACACACAAGGAATTTGTCTTTGGTGCTTATGCTTCCAGTGTATGTAAGGAGAATAAAATACATTCACCAAGGATAAACAGATATAATGCTTAGTGATAGTCAAGGTAACTAATAAGTTATCAAATTGTACTAGGAAACAAATAAAGGCATAAAAGGGGGGAAAGAAGAGGGAAGTCAAGCACCTGAGAACAGGACAAGAAGCAAAGGATGGAAACTAATCAAGGAGAAAAGTAATCTAGAATTTAGGAGAATTTCCTGACGGTTAGAACAATTAATCAGTTGAAGAACTTGCCTCTGGAAGTTGTGAATGCCCCAACCCTGGATTTTTTAAAGATGTTGGATAATCATTTGTCTGAAAAGGTGTAGGGTTTCCTGCCTAAGCAGGGAGTTGGATTAGAAGACCTCCAAGGTCCTTTCCAACTCTCTTATTCTATTCTATTCCATCCTATTTTTGTATCAGTTTAATAGTCTAATAAAGGCTACACAAAAAGATATGCACATTTCCCCCCTTTTTATGTTTTCCTGCAAGTTCAGGGTCTACTTTTTTTCAGATCAACCAAGTGTGGATTCATTGGTTGTGACAGGAATTGACCAACAGGAATTGATGCCTGAGCCTGGTGTTGGAGGCTAAGAGAGAGTGACTGACTCAAAGCCATCCCTTCAGTTTTCATACCTAAGGTGGGACTAGAATTCACAGTCTTCTGACTTCTTGCCTGGGTGCCTTACCCATTAGACCAAACTGGCTCTCAATAGACATTTTTTTTTAAAAAAAAAATCTAAATACAATGATCTTTCATAATTCTACTTAATTAGGTTTTTTTTTTCCTTTCTTTTTTCATTTCTGTTATAATTTTGCACCAGTGAGGTTAAAACCAATTCCGTTGTATTTAAGTACAATGACAATAAAGATTATACTTATACTTATTCGGTATAGCAGTTTCCCTTTGTAATGTTTTTGGGAGTATGGCTTAATGCAGGGGTGAAATCCATTTACCTTGCTACCAGTTCGGTAGCAATATGAGCATGCACACATGTGCATTCGTGCAAGTGCTTACTTCACTCACGTGCACCACCTCCACACATGCACAAAACCTTCTGCGCATGCGCACAGTGTCAAAATGACATTGGGGCGGGTGGGCAGAGCCTGCTACTGAGCGTGCGTGGCAAGCGAGTAAGCGAACAGCGAGGTAAGAAAACAGCAAGGGGGATGGAATCCACTGTGCCAAGGAATTTAGATTAGCTGGAAAGCAGGAAATCCTGCATTCTAGCTAATATAAATCACGTGGCAAAGCTGATCGTCGGAAAATTCAATTCACCCGAACCAGTAGCATTTTTTTTCTTCTGGTTCAGGCGAACAACTGGCATCTTTGCTACTAATTCAGATGGACTGGTAGCATTTCACCTATGGCTTAATGCGTGGCATGACATAACCGTGAATGTCAAAAGCGCGCCGAGAAAACTGCGGCGATAAAACCGCGATGTCAAAAGTGCGCCGACAACAGCGCACCGACAACAGTGCGCCAACAAAAGTGCGCCGACAACAGCGCGATTTAACTTAAGGTAAGGTTTAGGGTTAGGTTTAGGGTTAGGTTTAGGGTTAGGTTTAGGGTTAGGTTTAGGGTTAGGTTTAGGGTTAGGTTTAGGGTTAGGTTTAGGGTTATGTTACAGCGCACTTCTGTCGGCGCGCTGTTGTCGGCGCGCTTCAGCGCTCATTTGTCTCCGCGGTTTTGATGGCGCGGTTTTGTCACCGCGGTTTAGTCACACGCGCTTTTGTCGTACGCGCATTTGTGGTGGAACCGGCTTAATGTATGTACTTTTGTTGTAAAAATTCAGAAGATAAGGTCCGTGTATGAAATTAAATGTAGATATTCCTTTTGATTGAGGTTTATGTACCTTAAACCACAGTCAGTTCAGTTTACCTCTGTTTGCATAGAATGATAGATAATAACCATGAATTAAAAATCTCTGCTCCCATGATGGTGCAAAAATACATATTTAAATAACAGATCTGATTAATATTTAAGTGGACTTAATATAAAATCCCTGCAAGACATTCATTTGTACCAAATGAGCCATAATAATATGGCAAGCCAGTTTGTCATTTTAATGCTTCCAGGAAATTCTGTTGGATTCAATTTCCACTAATAAATAGACAAAACTATAGTATATATTTCCACTTTTTCTTCTGTACTCAAGAAGATAAGGCTCATTCTAAATGAGACCTATCCAAATCAATCTTAGAGCTCTTCTCCAACTTTTCACTAACCACAGCAAAAATATTCTATTTTTTTTAATTCTTAGATAATCTGTGAAACAAGCTTAAATCATCCTCAAAATTTCCCAGTGTCAAGAAATATTTTTGTCACAAATATAGCCCTAAAATCTATAAAATCACACACACTTGTTACTTTGGAGTGAAGTCCTGTAACTCCAATGGCTGAATTTCATGCCAGTATATGTTTTCTGTAAGATGGATAGATAGAGTTTAAGATCAGCAGTGGGGAATATTGGTTACTGTATATATTCCTATATAAATCCAACTGTGGATAAACTGACCCTTCAATTTTCAATCCAAGACCTATGAAAAAATGTGCCACCTTCAGATAAACTGAACCATATATGTAATGCTTCTTTGTTGTTCTTTAAAAATTTGAAGGGCTGCTTATTTTTGGATGGGCTTATTTTTGAGTATATACGGGAAATGCAGTTTTTAAAAGAAAAGCATTACTACTTATATACTTCTGAATAATTCCATTTTCTGACAAGCCAAACTTGATTTTTTGGGGGGAGTGTATACTGCAATATTTGGTTATTCATGGATAATCATGAGTGTATATTAACTCATTTATAAAATATACAGTACAATGATCTGATGGCTAAAGTTTCAGACCATTGGCACATTTTAAAATATCAGACAGAACTACAATCTCTATTTTTTTCTAAATGTTTCTGAGCAGTAACAGAGTTGGAAGAGACCTTGGAGGTCATATAGTTCAGCCCTCTCCTTACGCAGGAGACCTATTCTAGGGATTCAAACTGCTGAACTGCTGACCTTTCTGATTGACAAGCTCAGTGTCTTAGCCACTGAGCCATCTAACCAGGCAGAAACAGTTATGGACATGATCTGCAGTTTCAGGTAACTTTAGCATAAGTATAATCAGAATTCAATGCACAGATCTATTTT
Source organism: Thamnophis elegans (assembly GCF_009769535.1). Lineage (NCBI taxonomy): Eukaryota > Metazoa > Chordata > Lepidosauria > Squamata > Natricidae > Thamnophis > Thamnophis elegans. The sequence continues at coordinate 51,823,216 of NC_045551.1, forward strand.
TTTGCACTACAGCAGTACCAAAAATGGTGGTTCATTCCATGCATCATATGGAATGTGATCTGTAGTCCAACATTTGTGTCAGGTGAATCACTTGTAAAACAAGTCCTAAGGACTTCCAGTGCAAGATTCAGAGAAGACAATTAGTTGCATTTCCATATTAATTGAAACGTGCAAATTGGTAAATTCACATTCAAATGCAAACTGATCAAAATTCTTCCCAAACCTAACCCTAATTTGTTTAGTCAGAATAATTCATTGCATATAAATGATTGAAAATTCAAATATTAATGGAGATGTTAATTATACCTACAAATTTGTCTTGCTCTGCTCAACAAGATACAAATATAATCATGGAATGTGTTTGTTTGTTTATTTATTTATTAGGGACAACACACATAAGCATCAGAGGTGGCATTCTGCTACTTCACCTCGGTTCGGGCGAACTGGTAGCAACGGTGGTGGAAGGCTCCGCCCACCCTCCTAGACATCATCACGGATGCTCTGCGCATGTGCAGAAGGTTCTGCACATGAGCGCTCCCAGTTCCAAACTGGCAGCAAAGAGGAAACCATTACTGATAAGTATACTGAAAAGTTACCATTAGGTCTACAATAGCAATAAAGTTTGAACAAAACCACAACATATAGCAATTATTAACTACGGAGGTTTACATTGCAAAGAGGTTTTCACTTAAGAAAGCTTATTGGATATAATCTCTGGACCTCTTCTATATGGCATTGAATCACAGATACAAAAATAATACACTCTGACAAATTTAATTACTACTTAGCAGAACTGAGGCAGAGTCTCAGGAATATATTCTCACTTGAATATACCACAACTGCAGTACTAATGAGGGAGACACGAACATAGAAAGGGTCTTGCTTATGAGACTGGAGTAATTTATAAAGCTATACTGTACATCCACAAATATCCACAAAGCAAGTCATAACTATGCATCAATTTATAAATAGGCAATCAACCTATTCTCCAAAGGTCCTGAAGGCAGGACAAGGAGCAATGGATGGGAATTTATCAAGGAGAGAACCAACTTGAACAATTTGGGGGAATATGGTCCTTCAAGATCACGTGAATGTCAATACCACGTTATAATGCCTTGGTAAAGCCACACTTGGAATACTGCATTCAGTTTTGGTCGCCACGAAGTAAAAAATATATGGAGACTCTAGAAAGAGTACAGAGAAGAGCAAAGAAGATGATTAGAGGACTGGAGGCTAAAACATATAAAGAATGGTTGCTGGAACTAGGTATGTCTAGTTTAATAGAAAGAAAGATTAGGGGAGACATGATAGCAGTGTTCCAATATTCCAGGGGCTGCCACAAAGAAGAGGGAGTCAAGCTATTCTCCAAAGCACCTGAGGATAAGACAAGGAGCAATGGGTGGAAACTAATCAAGAAGAGAAGCAACTTTAAATTAAAGAGAAATTTCCTGACAGTGAGAACAATTAATCAATGGAACAACTTGCCTCCAGAAGTTGTAGGTTCTCTAACATGGGAGGTTTTTAAGGAGGGATTGAACAACTATTTGTTTGAAATAATATAGGGTTTCTTGCTTGACCAGGGGATTGGACTATAAGACCTCTAAGGTTCGTTCCAGCCCTGTTATTCTGTTTTCTGTTATTCTGTTTTCTGTTATTCTGTTTTCTGTTATTCTGTTTTCTGTTATTCTGTTTTCTGTTATTCTGTTTTCTGTTATTCTGTTTTCTGTTATTCTGTTATGCATCCATCCATCCATCCATCCATCCATCCATCCTATCTATCTATCTATCTATCTATCTATCTATCTATCTATCTATCTATCTATCTATCTATCAGCCATCTATCATCTATCTATCTATTTATCTATCTATCTTTCTATCTATCTATTACTCTATCATCTATCTATCTGCTATCTATCTATCTATCTATCTATCTATCTATCTATCTATCTATCTATCTAACATCAGCTAGCTTGTCTGTCTGTCTGTCTGTCTGTCTGTCTATCTATCTATCTATCTATCTATCTATCTATCTATCTATCTATTTCACATCCATCCATCCATCCATCCATCCATCCATCCATCTATCTATCTATATCACCTCCATCTATCCATCCATCCATCCATCCATCCTTTCTTCTCCCTCCCCCCCCCCCCAGCCCCTCTCTTCATCTCACTACACTTTTCCTCCATCATCAAACATGTAACCAAAAGACCAATCTTTCTCTCTCTTGGCTTTGTCTATTTTTTCCTCCAGCCTCCTGCTTTACAAAAAGCAAGATTACTCATGGGAGATTACGCATGGGATTGAATTCAGATGCAAAGGAAAAAACAAGGAATTCACATTCACAGTCTCATAAACATGCTTGTTCTTTATTGTCAGGCATGTAGTGAACTGGTAACTCGGCAATCAAATCATCTGACAAAAGCATGTCTGAGATGCATGCAGCACACAATGTTAAGTGGCTCTTTGGTTTTGATATTGCAAATTAACAGCAACAGGCAATCTTTTCCAGAGAAAAATGTAATGTATTTTCTTCAGGGCCACTGCAAATGTCATGTTTTCTCTAATCCCATTAATGTTCAGTATCTCCCTCTTCCATGCACACACATATTGATGCAATTGCACTCACATCGGTGCAACTGCACTAGATATGAAAACGCATTTAGTCATGTAGGATTTTACTGTAAATACATCTCTCTTTCAAGTTACATAGACCAATCACAAACAATTGTGGCTTTCCAAGATTGCTACCACTCCAAAAAACTGCAAGAATCAGAAAGATTCTGACTATTCTGGAATATTGCATCCAGTTTTGGTCACTACAATATAAAAAAAATTGTTGAGACTCGAGAAAGAGTCGAAAGAAGAGCAACAAAGATGATTAGGGGACTGGAGGGTAAAACATATGAAGAACGGTTGCAGGAACTGAGTATGCCTAGTTTGGTGAAAAGAAGGACTAGGGGAGCATGATAGCAGTGTTCTGATATCTCAGGGGCTGCTACAAAGAAGAGGGAGTCAACCTATTCTCCAAAGCATATGAAGGCAGGAAAAGAAGCAATGTATGGGAACTAGTCAAAGAGAATAGTAACCTAATACTAAGGGGAAATTTTCTAACAGTTAGAACAATTAATTAGCACAATGATTTGCCTCCAGAGGTTGTGGGTGCTTCAACACTGGAGGCTTTTAAGAAGGAATTGCACAACCATTTGTCTGAAATTATAGGGTTTACTGCGTGAGCAGAGGGTTGGACTAGAAGATCTCCAAGGTTCTTTTCAACTCTGTTATTCTGTTACTCTGAATGCCATTGACAAAATCACTATCAGTCAGCTGCAAAATACAGTTTTACATGGAACAGCTTACATCCTGCAACAATGTTTAATACTGTCAAACAATATCTCCCTATCCCAGGTCTTTAGGGAAGGACTCAATAGGGGGATAAAAATGCCAAATCCCAAATCAATTATAATGAGTAACCAAGCTGGCTGGTAGACTCCTTGGGCTACTTCTATAATTATAAACCAAATGGGAAGTGACATATTTATCATGGAACAACTGACAACAACAACAACAACAACAACAACAACAACAGCAGCAGCAGCAAAAAGAAAAACCCAGAAGTTGATTCTGTGAAATGAGAAAATAAGCAAATCTGGACTAAGTCATTTTTACAAATCCAATCAGATTATATTTCATTTCATTTTTTTTAAAAAAAGTTTTTAATAAATTAAGAAAGATGTTTGTTTTATTCCCTTTAAAATTTAGGAAATTCAAATGCCTGCATACTGCATAGATACTATTGGTCTTAATATTGTATTATATTTATTTATTTTTATTTATTTATTTAGTTTATCGAACATGTACAAAATAACAGGAATAAGTATAAACATGGACATAAACAAAGGAAATGAGTAGAAATAAATGGGGTCAGTAGGACAGGGACGGTAGGCACACTGGTGGGCTTATGCACACCCGCTTTACAGACCTCTTAGGAATGGGGTGAGGTCCACGGTAGACAATTTAAGGTTGAAGTTGTGTGGGCTTGAGTTGGATAGAGCATTCCAGGCATTGGCCACTCTGTTGCTGAAGTTGTATTTTCTGCAATTGTTTGGAGCAGTTTACCTTGAATTTGTATCAATTGTTTGCCCGTGTATTATTGTGGTTGAAGCTGAAGTAGTTGTTGACAGGTAGGACATTATAGCAGACAACTTTGTGTACTATGCTTAGGTCGGACCGTAGGCGGCATAGTTCCAGGTTGTCCAAGCCCAAAATTTCAAGCCTGATGGCATAAGGGATTCTATTGGGAGCAGAGGAGTGGAGTACTTTTCTCATCAAATACCTTTGGTCCTGTTCAATTGTATTAACGTTGGATATACAGTATGGATTCCTGGCAGAGGAGCTGTATTCAAGAATTGGTCTGGCAAAGGTTTTGTATTTTCTGCAGGGGTCCCCAACCCCCAGGCTGTGGCTCCTTACTGGACTATGGCCTATTTGGAACTGCGCCATGCAAGACATGGGCCAGTGTGTGCACACAGCTACACTCACGTAAGTGGCGCCCAGTGGTGAAATTCATTTTTTTCCTACCGGTTCTGTGGGTGTGGTTTGGTGGGCGTGGCTTGGTGGGCATGGCAGAGGAAAGATACTGCAAAATCTCCATTTCCACCACACTGTGGGGCCAGTCAGAGATGGCATTTGCTGGTTCTTTGAACTACTCAAAATGTCTGCTACCGGTTCTCCAGAACCTGTACGAACCTGCTGGATTTCACCCATGATGGCTCTCCAAGGGCTTCTCTTCTGTTTTGCATGAATAGGGTGAGAAAAGGTGCAAAGTACATTATCTCCCCCCACCCAAAAAACCCCCACCCACCCACAGAGGTCACATCCAGGACTTTTTAACCTGAGGCTGATATCTATTTAACTTGATGAGCTACCATGGATGAAATGTGTCCTTGTGCTTCAAAGTCCTGTTTAAATGCAGACTGGAATACATTGTGCAATGTCATATTTATTTATTTTTTTTGCAAGTGAAGGCAGACAGAACCAAATATTATGATTGATCCAAGCTGCATTATATTGCTTACTGTAGTACCAGTTTTTTTCTGTTTGTCATTGTTGTTGTTTTGCTCAGTCTGTGTGTGTGTTATTTTTTAATTCAAGACTCCAGTTCCAGCCACTGACCTCTAGTCTGTGCCCCAGAAAAAGGATTTAGAGATGATGTTGGCATACAATTGTCAGTGGGGGAGGTGTTATCTAATTTATTTTTAATGAATATTTTCTTGACAAGCAGAATCTGCCTTTACACTGCAGGAAATAACAAGAAGATGAATTATTAGAGTCTGCATGCTTCCAATAGTAAGTAATATTTATCAGCTGGTGTTTTTCATAGTAATAGGAAAATCATCTATCCATGAAATACTCTTATGTCACAATGTTATTATCTGCCATACAAGGATACCTAATCAGTAACAGAACCCCTGGAATTTTCAGCCCTAAAAAAAAATAACAGTAATCAATTTTAGTTAGCATGGTTTTTATTTTTTATGGGGTTCAGGGAAATTGGGGCTTGAGATCCAGTTTTTAAATCCTGCAAACATTTTTCTGGTATATCCTTTTGTAATAGAGTCTGGATCACTGATAAGCAATATTTCGCATATGAAATAACAATTAAAAAATAATGATGTTGCTCTCAGCATCATGACTGATACTGGAATATGATCTCTTTGTATACCTCTGGTATTGTTATTCTCCTCCTTATATCCTGGAACTCCTCTCTATCTATCTGTCTATCTATCATCTATATCTATTTGTCAAACATGTACAGGATAGCAGGTATGTATGAACATGGACATGAACAAAGGAAATGAGTACAAATAAATGGGGACAGTGGGATAGGGATGGTAGACATGCTGGTGCGCTTACACATGCCCTCTTTACAGACCTCTTAGGAATGGGGTGAGGTCCACGGTAGACAGTTTAAGGTTGAAGCTGTGAGTGTTAGAGGATGTAACAATGGAGTCAGGTAGAGCATTCCAGGTGTTGACCACTATGTTGCTGAAGTCGTATTTTCTGCAATCGTGTTTGAAGCAGGTTTTTTTTTTTGAGTTTGCATTGATTGTATGTATACAATCAATATATTGTATATTATTGTGGTTGAAGCTGGAATAGGTGTTGACAGAAATCAAAGAGATCCCTAAATGAGACAACATGCAAAGGCCATTCAAGAACCATCCTATTCAGAGCTGCCCCTTTTGATCCATTAAGAGCTTTGGAGAGTCTCATCAAGTACATCCATCATCCTTGCAAAAGGTGGTGTCTCCAGTCAACTCTTAGCAATGAAACAGCTTTCCAATCGTGACAATTAATTAAGCTTGATCTCTGCTACCTTGGTGTCCTTCAAGATAAAGCCAGAAGCCAGTGTTCTATGTGAGTTAGGTGCCCAACACACAATAGATCTAGGGTTTCTTTTTTATTATTATTTTATCAATTTCATATATACATTCACAATTATATGATCTCATAACTGTTATTAATAATATGTATTTATAACAGTTTTTTCCCTACAGTTGACAATATACTTGAAAATTGCTTTCTTACGATCCCATAGATCCATCTTATCTTACAACGGTCCTACTTCTTCTTCCCTCCCTCCCTCTTTCCTTCCCTCGTTTCTTCTCTCCTACTCTCCTTCCTTCCCCCCTTCCTTCTCTCCTACATTCCCTCCTTCCTTCCCTCCTTTCTTCTCTCCTTCTCTCCTTCCTTCCCTCCTTCCTTCCCTCCTTCCTTCCCTCCTTTCTTCTCTCCTTCTCTCCTTCCTTCCCTCCTTCCTTCTCTCCTTGCTTCCCTCCCTCCTTCCCTCCCTCCTTCCCTCCCTCCTTCCTACCCCCTTTCTTCTCTTTCTTCTCTCCTTCCTTCCTTCCTCCTCTCCTTTCCCTTCTCTCCTTCCCCTTCCTCCCCTTTACCCTTCCCCTCTTCTTCCCGTTCCTCCCCTCTTTCCTACTCTTACATTCCCTCCTAGGGTTTCATAATGGCCAGATTACTTCTAACTTGTCATTGAAGGAAATAACTATAGACAGACATCCCATTAAAACCATAAACTATGAAATTCCATCAACAATGCAGCAAAAACATCGAGCAATCTGAGAGAGTTGCCCACTCTCCAAACGAGGGAACTGTACAATAGCAGAAGTTCCAGATTGTTCCTGGACCACAACTTCACAAAAAGTAATCATATCCAAGTATTCCTAGAACACCAATTCTAGATGCACCAGAATTTCTTGAATGACAGTTGCTATACCTCTTACTGGGCTGTCTGTTGATGTTAAACCTGAAATCTTGATGGCCACATCCAATATTGTGTTGATGCCTTCTTCACCTATCCAGATGTGAAAGAACAAAGTTGACAGTTAGCTTTGGACTAATAAGTCAATTGCAGAGCACGAACACTTGAACCAATCATTCCAAAGAGAGACTGATAATTATACATTGTGGCTGAGTTACATTTGCATCTGACTAATTGCATGCAGACTGGTGTGTGTGTGTGTGTGTGTGTGTGTGTGTGTGTGTGTGTGTGTGGCTGTAAGGGATGTATTAAAAACTGTTTTGCATTTTAGTGCTTCTAATTGTCTCTGTTAAGTCTTCAGTTTCAGAAATGAACCAGCCTGTCTCCAGCGATGGGAAAGGAAGAAACGGTTTTCATTTCCTTAATTAAGGAAAAGAAAACATCAGCAATATTTTCACTGAAAATGCATGTATAGTGGTTATGAAGTAGAATACGAAAGTAAGTCAGTCATTTTCTGGATAATATTTTCTATAACCACCAAGAGGGGACTATAGATTCCAACTCTTTCTATTAAAGCAAGAGAGAATGTTGAGAAGGGGATCCACACAGAGGTGGGTTTCACATAAGTTTACCACCAGTTCACTGTGCACTGAATCTGTCAGCGCACATACTCGCTTTGCAAATGAGTGCGCCTTCCGTGCATGTGCATGCCCTTCCATGCACATGTACGCCCTTCCATACAGATGCACACACTTCCACGCATGTGCACACCCTTATGTGCCCATGCACACCTGTCTGTGCACGCGCTTTGCAAGTGCATGTGGTATGCACACATGCACACAACATGGCTAAATAGAATGACATAGAGCCGGAGCCTGTAGATCGCCACTATCGGTTCGCCCAAACTGGTCCGAACCGGCTGAGTACCACCACTGGATCCACATCAATAAAGAACTTTTCATTTTATTCTACAAGCCTCAGGCCTTGACATCTTTTAGAATACTTCTGTTTGAAACAAAAATGAAGGACCCTCTCAGGTGTAATGTTATTGGAGGTTTATTGAAATTGCAAATGAATGCCAGTAGGTGGTTTTTTTCTTTAAATACAAATGATTTTAGATAAAAGCATGTTTAAATAATTGTAATTAAATGAGAATTGTGATACAGTGATAGTAAAATACGTAATTTTTTTTATTTAAAATGTACAATTCAATTTGAATGAAGTATATGTAATGATTGTGGAAGAAACGCACGAAATGTATTTGTAACCAATCAACATGCTTTCTACAAGATGTAATGAAAGATTATTCTTTTTGTGTGTTTTTTTGTTTAATTAAAACAATAAAACTTTTCAAAAAAAAATGAAAGACCATCTCTTTCTGAACTGACTATACTGGGCATCACAAAATGATTGATGCTTTAACAATGCCAAGGCAAAGAAGACACACATAATGAATTTTTATGGGAACAGTGTTGTGAAAATTGCCAAATGATCTACAGCAGTGGCGGGTTCCGGATCCCGTTGCAACCGGTATGCTTCAACGGGGCCCAGCATCCACCATGTGAACATGGGCAGCACACGCATGCATACTTACCACCCGTGATGCTCCAGCTGCTCGGCGGAGCATCACGTAGGTGCCGTACGCTCCATGTGTGTGAATGAAAGCCCCAATCGACTCAAATAGTGGTAAGGACAGCAAGTGGGTGGCAGGGCCCTCCGGAGCACCATACCGGAATGATATCTGGTGATCCCAGCAGGAACCGGTACACCCATATCGGGGCATATCGGTCATATCCCACCACTGATCTACAGGTAGTCCTCAACCACAACTGAGCCCAAACTTTCTGTTGTTAAGTGAATTTTGCCTCATGTTATTACCTTTCTTGCCACAGTTGTTCATTGAATTACTGCAGTTGATAAGTTAGTAACCTGGTTGTAAAGTGAATCTGGCTTCCCCATTGATTTTGCTTGCGAGAAGGTCGTAAAAGGTGATCACATGACCTTGGGACACAGCAACGGTCATAAATATGAACCAGCTGCCAAACATCTGGGTTTTGATCGCATGACCATGGGGATGCTGCAAAGGACATACCTATGGAATACGGTCGTAAGTCATATTTTTCAGTAATGTTGTAACTTTGAATGGTGACTAAATGAACTCTGTAAATTGAGGGCTACCTATATAATACACCAGAGGCCGCAGCAAAGGTTGTGTTCTGTAAACCTTTCCCCAATTTTAAATCCGGAACCAGTGCCATTCTTTTATGACATGCGTCTCTCAAAAAAAGGTCTCCATTTCTGAATTATATACTGAAAAAAGTAGCAATATTTATAAAGTATGATTTAGATATTCATGATTTATATAATAGTGTATATCAAGAAGACTATATATAATACTCTGGAAAGAGTGCAGAGAAGAGCAACAAAGATGATTAGGAGACTGAAAGCTAAAATATGTGAAGAACAGTTGCAGGAACTGGGTATGTCTAGTTTAATGAAAAGAAGGACTAGAGGAGACATGATAGCAGTGTTCCAACATCTCAGGGATTGCCACAAAGAAGATGGAGTCAAACTATTATCCAAAGCACCTGAGTGTAGAACCAGAAGCAATGGGTGGAAACTAATCAAGGAGAGAAGCAACTTAGAACTAAGGAGAAATTTCCTAAAGAGCAATTAATCAGTGGAACAACTTGCCTCCAGAAGTTGTGGATGCTCCAACACTGGATGTTTTTAAGAAGATGCCTAAGCAGGAAAGACTTCTAAGGTCCCTTCCAACTCTTATTTTATTCTATTCTACTTTATATGTATTACTATATACATACACACATATACACACACTTACTTATAGATGATGATGATGATGATGATGATGATGATGATGATGATGATGACGATGATGTCCATTCAGTTGTGTTCAACTCTTGGCGATTCTTTGAGCCAGGTCTCTCCACATCTTCCAATCTTGCACTACTTCTTTGAGTTGTCAACTTTGATGGTATCCACCCACCATGTTCTTTGACGGCCTGGTTTCCTTTTACTGCTAACTCTTCTAAACATAATTGATTTCTCCAGTGAATTCCCCCGCAGGACATGACCAAAATAAGCGAGATGCAGACTGTATACATCTACATGGTTTTCTCAGAGAAAATTTAAATGAATAATTATAGACACTAGGGTGAGTTGCATACAAAATTTCCATATGTTGGGGAAACTTGCAGACATAAATAGATGATTATGTTTCTTTTTCTTTTTTGTAATCAACTCTTTTAATAAGCCTTGTGGAAAGGAAATTGTTCTGCTGATTTAAATAGTCAAACATTATATTCCCATAGATCTAAAGTATGTTCCGTAAGTGGAATGCTTCTTAATGATTGGTGAAGGATCATGCATGTACTTTCAACAAGTTGGGTACATGGACCAAAAGCTACAGAATTACATTAGCAATTTTTAGCCCTGCCATTCCAACGGATGAATCATTATGTTTACCAGTTCAACACTTTGCTTTAAAAAGCTATAATGATACCAATTTGTTTTTTTCTTAGTGGCTTCAGCACAACATTACCATTCTGATATCACATTTTTACAACATGATACCTTTGTTTCATTATGCCAAATTCTGTTTCATGAGGAATTTAATCTACAAATTTAACAAACAAACACACATACATGTGCACACAAACACAGAGACAGAGAGATAGAGACAGAGAGAGACAGAGAGAGAGAAACAGAGACAGAGATATAGAGACAGAGAGAGGGACAGAGAGAGAGAGATAGAGACAGACAGAGACAGAGACAGAGACAGGGAGATAGAGACAGAGAGAGACAGAGAGACAGAGACAGAGACAGAGAAACAGAAACAGAGAGAGACAGAGAGACAGAGACAGGGAGATAGAAACAGAGAGAGACAGAGACAGAGACAGAGAGACAGAGACAGGGAGAGAGAGACAGAGAGAGACAGAGAGAGACAGAGAGAGACAGAGAGACAGAGAGACAGAGAGACAGAGAGACAGAGACAGAGAGATAGAGACAGAAGGGGGGAGGGCAGAGAGAGAGGGATTCCTGCTTTTTCTAACAGGAATCTGTTCTGAAACCAGGAAAAAATCAGATTTCTGAAGATTATAATCTATTATGCATCCTTCTAAATACAATTATTTTTACAGTGGTAATAAAAGTTAGACACCTTGAACAAATTTACAATTCAATTTTCAATCAGGCAGAAAAAGGAAAGTAGAAAAACAAGAAACAACAAATATAAGAAGGTCACATTTAAAATACAGATGTGAGTACATGCTGCGATAGCCACAGGTGTACTTTCCAGCAAAAGGTTTCAAACATACACAAGATTTATAATTTAAATGTTCTGTTATTTAGAGCACTTGCTTTGTAAAATGCAAATGTTGGCTATTTGTCTGCCTTAAAATATTTCAACAATTTCAAATTAAAATAATTATTTCTTCTAAAAGCAAACTAATATATTTAGGAGAAGTCCATGCCAAACCGAGAGCAGGGTTAGGGTTTTTTAAAATTTCTTTGTATGCTATTTTTGGGACCTTGGTCTGCTGAGCAACAGGTAGAACATCCATCAAGGAAAAAAAAGAAAATTTATTATGTTCAGTAATCATGAATACATTGAAAAAATATAATTGGAAATCATCTAACAAAGATATTTAATATGTTGGGAAGCAAACAATAGTGGAAAGCAGAGAATAGAATGAAAGATCAAAAAGAAGGGCTATTTGCATTACAAGCAAGCTCCGTAAGATGTAGCTTCAAGGTAACAACTTAAGGTGGAATTAAAAAATAAGAATATTTTTCTTAGCGAAACAGACGTCTGCATGATAATTCATAGATTAATTTAAGAGTCTTTTTTTTGTGCGGGGGAACTATATGTGAGAACTTCTATTTAAAGTTCTGCATAAATACATTTTAATAATCATCAAGCATTACTAGCACGAAAGAAAGAAAGAAAGAAAGAGGGAGGGAGGGAGGGAGGGAGGGAGGAAGGAAGGAAGGAAGGAAGGAAGGAAGGAAGGAAGGAAGATGCACAGTGTGTAGTGTACTTATATCACAGTTCCCCAATATTTCTGGCTTTGTTGACTGGCGTGGGGTGGAGGTGCGGGAGAGGGGTTGGTTTCATGTGAGCAGTGGGCAAGCATGTACATACACACAGCTCCATTTGAACACATGTGCACATGTTCACCTGCTGTTTGACCAAGGCGTGTGCATGTGCATACATCCTGCCACTTCAGGCAGCCTGGTTTTGAACAGTTTACAGCCCTGTAGTGGGCCACGGCTCAGGGGTTGTGGCATCAGTGGGATTCACTTACCTTTCCTACCAGTTCGCAACTGTGAGTGCACGTGCTGCCCAGAGGTGGGTTCCTCCCGGTCCTGTCTGGTACGCCAGAAGAGGTAGTGAAAATCTGGCGTACCGGACCGGAAGTAATGGTGGCTTGGCCATGCCCCCGAACCTCCATCAGAAGCTTCTTCTTTTTTTTTTTTTTTTTTTTTTTTAAAAGCCATTTTTCCCTGCCGGTTCAGGCAAGGGAAAAGAGGTTTTAAAAACTAAAAGAGAGAGGGGAGAGAGATGGAGGAAAGAAAGAGACAGGAGAAAGAAAAAGAAAGAAAAAGAAAGAAGGAATCTCACTTTTTCACGGGGATTCAACAAAGTAGAAAAAAAATGCTGTTGCTTTAAATCAGAACTGAGCATGCATGGCTGTGAAATTCTGGGAGTTGAAGTCCACAAGTCTTAAAGTTGCTGAGGTTGCTTTGCTGGCTGTGGAATTCTGGGAGTTGAAGTCCACAAATCTAAATGCTGCAAAATTTAAATTGAAACCTGCTTTAAATTGAAAAAAGAAGTTTACAAAGTGACATTCAGCAGTTTGTTTCTGGATCAACTGAACAACAAACTGGATAAAGGGTAGGATTCTTATATGGTTCTATGTTTTTGAAGTTTTGGGGTTTGTGCAATGAGGGCTTTGTGTTTCTAAAAGGGTTTGAATCATTCCCTGCTTGTGAATGAAGCCAAACTTTCTATTGGTTCATTATCTCATTATCTATTTGGCAGGCACGTGGAATGAGCCTTTCTGGGAGTAATATTTTATATATTTTTGGGGGGAGGAGGGGTTGGTTGCTTCCCACAGAGGGAAGGGGGAAAGGAAGGAAGGAAGGAAGGAAGGAAGGAAGAAAGGAAGGAAGGAAAGAAGGTAGGAAGGAAGGAAAACAGCGCAGCAATTTAGGGCTAGAAGGCTACTCAGAGGTCATCTAATCCAACCCCCTGCTGCAGCAGGAAACCTTACATTGTCTGGATTATTTTGGTGCCTCTAACAGAGAGGAAAATTGCCAGAAAGGAGAAGGAGTTTACTAGGACAAGACTGCCACGCAGAGGAAGGCAGAGATAGCCCTTGACTTATGACTACAATTGAGCCCAAAAGGTTGGTTGCTAAGGAAGCACATTGTTAAGTGAGCTTCACCACATTTTACCCAATCCATGACATCTCCCGCTAAGTGACATCAAGTTGGCCATGTCCACCCAGTCACATGACCGCTAAGCCATGCCCACAAAATAGGCCATGCCCACAGAATAGGTAATAAAAATTTTTGAAACCCACCATTGTGTGCCGTGTCTGTGCATGCGCAATGTTTGCACATGACATCAGGATGGGTGAGCGGAGCCTCCTGCAGTTACCGCTACCAGAGAGCACCAGCTGAATACCACCTCTGGGTTGTGGATCCCTGATCTAGATCAAATTTTCTCAGTAGACTAGAGCAGGACATCTATTCCAAAGCGGAACACTTGGGATTACCTTTATTGAGACTTATCACAACAATCTTGCAAATCTGAATTTGCCAAATCTCTTCACTGTTTTAAACCCCAGTAAATCAGGGAAGCATCTACCTTAGTCAGAAATGGTATATGAGGTTGAAAAATATTTTAGCCTCATTTGTCTAGGTAATGGCTTAGGTTCACCAACAAAAGCGCGCCCGACAAAACCGCGGTGAAAAAAACGCAAGTTCTAAACCGCGCCAACGAATGAGCGCAGAAGCGCACCAACAACAGCGCGCCAACAGAAGTGCACTCTAAACCTAACCCTAAACCTAGCCCTAAACCTAAACCTAACCCTAACCCTAAACCTAACCCTGAACCTAACCCTAACCCTAAACCTAACCCTGAATCTAACCCTAAACCTAACCTTGAACCTAACCCTTACCCTAAACCTATCCCTGAACCTAACCCTTACCTTAACTTAAATCGTGCTTCTGTCGGCGCGCTGTTGTCAGTGCGTTGATGACATCGCAGTTTTTGCGCTGCGGTTTCATCAGTGCGCTTTTGTTGTGCGCGCATTTGTCAGGTCACGAATGGCTTCTGCAGAGTTCTAGGTAGAGCCCAAAGGTCAGGTCAAACACATTATTAGTATGGAATCCTTACACAGCTATTAGAGACTTAAGCCCAGCCCTTGTGAATTCTGTTGACTCTTAGCTAGTGTCAGTTTGACTTGACCATTAGTATATCAGATTATTATATATAGGTGGCATGTAATAAACCTTTAATGTTTTGAACTTAATTCACATTCCTGGCTATTGTGCCTGACACACATTTCTCATTTGATGGTCCAAAGTAGGTAATAAAATATTGATATCAGAAATGTAGTAGATTTACTAGATGTTGGAATCCTGGTGCAGAGTTCTATAAAGCAATGGATCTTTATATCAGCTTGCAAGGTTGGGTGAGGCTCAGAGAACCTAAATTTTATATCTTTGCTCTGTATGTCAAGAGTTGAGCACTTCTTCTTTGGTGCTGGCATCAATGTCTGGCATTCACAATAACATCCAATCATGCTCTTTTGAGTGGACTAATGTAGTCAGAAAAAGACTGATCGCAGTCAGCATGGAAAATGATGAGCCAGGCAAGTATTCTACTAATAACTGAGGGCAAACTTGGTATCATCTAGTTTATCATGGTTGCAGTATAAAGTACTGCCAACAAAGAACAATGCACGTCTCAGTCATACTTTCTTGTCATCTGCTTTGAAATCCTTGTAAGGAAATGAAAATCTTTCCACCTTAGTCTAAGTGGCTTTGTCCTTGAAATGTATTTGAATATTAGTAGTTGGTGGTTGGTCTGTTGGTTGTCTTTGTCTTTATCTATGTACTTGGATGCAGTACCAGCTTATTTGTATGTTTGTTAGGGAATCATGCATTTCTGCCCGACTAAGTAAAATGATTTGTTTAAAATGCTGGCTTCTATACATAAGGA
>NC_045551.1:51846246-51906246 GCF_009769535.1 Thamnophis elegans
GAAGCATGAAATAGAAAATAATGATAGCAAAGTTCTAATACTTGGAAGATGCCTAGAAGTCAGAAGAGCAAATTATAGATGTTTCCTCAAACAATTATGGCTACATACAACCGAATGACTGTTATTTTCTTAAATTGCTGCAGGGATGTCCAGTCCTCAAAGTGCAATGACAAATGCAGTAATCTAAAAATAATAATAATAAGCAGAAGCAAACTATTTGAGGAGCAAGCATTCCCTGTTTGTTATTTTCTTATATAAATTTCTTTAAAGAAAGAAAAATCTTATAAAACCTACTTTGCAATATGACCATAAAACCACCTGGAAATAAATGGTTTTTATTTTGTTTTTGACACACATCATTTTCTTTAATACATATTCAGGCTCTGAATTTAAAGATGAATAATATACTTTAGAATAACAGATTTATGTAATGGATGTAGTAAGCTATATATCTTAAATGGAAAAAAAATAGTTGATAAAAGTTAGTTCCCATTTATCCAGGGAAGAAATTCAGGTATATTGCAGATGTCCACTTAAGTAATAGGATTCCACCAATATAGCTTTTCCCCGTTGCAATGGCTGTGAAAGTTGGACCATAAGAAAGGCTGAGCGCCAAAGAATTGAGACCTTTGAACTCTGGTGCTGGAGAAGATTCCTGCAAGTCCCTTGGACTGCAAGGCGATCAAACCGTTCAGTCCTAGAGGAGATAATCCCTGACTGCTTTTTAGAAGACAAGAAGATGAAGATGAAACTCAAATACTTTGGCCACCTAATGAGAAGGAAGGACTCACTGGAGAAGAGCTTAATGCTGGGAAAGATGGAGGGCAAAAGAAGAAGAGGACAACAGAGAATGAGGTGGCTGGATGGAGTCACCGAAGCAGCAGGCATGAGATTAAATGAATTCCAGAGGATGGTTGGGGACAGGAAGGTCTGGAGGAACGTTGTCCATGGAATTGTGATAAAGTAGTAGACACATTTTGGAAAATTGATATATTACCAAAATTAGTTAATTTGCCCATAACACTCAATGACCTTTATTTACACTAGGCCACAAATAAACCATACAGGTTGTTGTGGCCTAGCAGGAGCCGTTGGAGCTTCCACTAGACTCTGACAGTGAGGGGCCCTCTGAGTTGGCTCTGGAGGATGTGGAGGATCATGGACAGGCTTCCAACTACAAGCAGGGTGCAGAGAGGCTGGTTGGCCACCAGGAGGCACCTGAGCCTTGGACCAGTGGGGAGGAGACAAGGGAGAGTGAGCCGGAGGCCAGTAGTGAGTTGTTCCTGGATGCACGCAATCAAGGAGCTACTAGGCATCAGGAAAAATTACGCAATTACAGGAGGTAATTGCACTCAGCTAATCGTCATTAGGCTCCTCTCCAGACTATAAAAAGGCTACTTGTGCACACACCCTCTTTGCAGAAGTCAACACAGAATCGAATGTCGGAGAACTTTGTATGAGCTTGGCAGGCTGGATTGCTGTCAAGCCTTATCTGTGTTTATTGCTGCCCAAGCTTGTCTGTGTTGGGTTGCTGCCAAGGACCTGTTTGTCTGTTAATTAAATGCTGTAACTTATCTCTGGCTCGTGGTGTGCTTTGGTGTGGAACGAGAGGGGTCTGAACACAGGTAGTTCTCAACTTATGACCAAAATTGAGCCCATTTTTTTTGTTTGTTAAGTGAGCTTTGCCACTAAATACAGATAGGATTCACATATAGCACTAATTTACTCATTGATTTTACCAATTATTGCTGAACATACTGGGAAAAAAATCTGCCTTTCAAAAGAGCAAAATAAGCACCATTTGTGTAACCTCATTCTGATTTGTTTCCCCTTCTTTTTAAAGCTGATCTCGCTTGTGCCTCTGTAAATTCATCAAATGTTTGGCTGGGTCACTAAAAATGTGGGGGAATAAGCTAAGAATTAAGAAGTAAATCACATAGCTCTATTTTCATATTCGCCTACGTCATAGTTCAATCAGTAATGCACCAATAAATCATGGTTTCATGATGATATACTTCACGACTATAAAAGAATGCATGATTTATTCACTGACTTCCTTCTCCCCATCCACACAGCATTGTAAACTAAAAACTGTCTACCTGTATGGATCCAGCTCTTTCATTTACATCCTACATTTCCACTGTAAGCGCAGTAGTTACTTATTCAACAAGTAATATAGCATACTAAGGACTTCAACCTTGGTCCCCCAGACTGTATATTTTAATCACTATGCAGCACTGACTTATTAATTCAGGGACTTTGCTATGGTTACTATTAGTGAGGCATGGTAACCTTGAAACTTAACTGACATTTTTTTTTCAGTAGTATGGTGACTATTTTGCAACTATTAACTTGGATTTTTGATACGTCTCTTTTGACACAAATTGTTCCAGGAGGCACATGTTGGCACATGTGAAGCATGACTAAAAGGCTTGTTGTATAACTTTCTTCAGGCAGAATCCTATTTAACATAGTGGTTAACTTAGAACTATGCCCACTTCTGTTGTACCTTGGTTGCTTCTCATAACTTTCTTTTTTTCCTCAATGATAAATTGAGAGAGGGTAAATTGGTTTCACGGACTTTATGTTTACATATACTGTGCTGCATCTTTAGTACTACCATATTTTTCAGAGTATAAGATGCACTTTCCCCCACCTAAAAGAGGGTGAAAATTTGGGTGCATCTTATACACTGAATGTAGTCCTGCCCACCCATTGGCCCCCACCCTTTGGCCTCTGCATCCCAGCAGTTTGCCTCCTTGTAGTAAACAGCAAACAGCCTGTTTCAGCTTCAGTACAGCCTGAGTAGCACAAGCAGCTGACTGTCAGTTGGATCGGCCTCCCGACCATCAGCTGTTCCAGGCTGCAGGGATTGCCATTGCCTAATGCTGCCTCATTTTCAGCCTCCGTATCCCATTTTTGGCCTATGCATGCCCTGTTTTCAGTCTTTGTGTGCCCCATTTTCTGCCTATTTTGATCCCAAAAATGGGGCACACGGAGGTTGAAAATGGGACTTGCAGAGGTTGAAAATGGGATGTGGAGGCCAAAAATGGGGCGTGCAGAGGCGACAATAGGCTATAACAACCTAACAACAGCCTGAAACAGCTGATCATCAGGAGGCCGATCCAACCGACAATCAGATGCTTGTTCTAATCAGGCAGTGCTGAAACTGAAACTGAAATGGGCTGTTCGCTGTTTGCTGCAAGGAGGCAAATTTCTGGGAAGCAGAGGTAGATTTTTTCGCCTTGTTTTCTTCCCCAAAAGCTAGGTGCGTCTTATACTTTGAAGTGTTATACTTCAAAAAATATGGTATATTTAAACATGTTGGATAAAGTTCTGTTTATTTTACTCAAGGTAGATGAAAGAAAACCATTCTTTATATATATATATGTTTGTATGTATGTATGTATGTATGTATGTATGTATGTATGTATGTATGTATTACATACGTGTAAGTGTTACAACCCCTGCCCAAATATGGGAGGAAGCCCACTGCTTCCTTTATTTATTTATCAGCACAAATACAATATATATATATATATGTGTGTGTGTGTGTGTGTGTGTGTGTCTGTGTGTGTGTGTCTGTGTGTGTGTGTGTCTGTGTCTGTGTCTGTGTCTGTGTGTGTTGATACAACACATTAGGAAGATTGTATAAACACTAATGTGTGTTTGTTTTGTAAATAATACCACAGTTAATTTTATTATGATGGATTTTTCATTATTTTCTTGGTAGTATTCCAGAATGTTAATATTAGATGTAGACCATTAGATGTAGCTCTTCAGTTGTCTGTCTTTCCATCTATCTATCTATCTATCTATCTATCTATCTATCTATCTATCTATCTATCTATCTATCTATCTATCATCTGTCCATCCATCTCAGAAACAACAACTTAGCAATCCACTTCGAATGACAGTGACTATAAAAAACAAAACAATTGGAAAAATGAGGAGACCCCAAAACAATTTAAAAAATAACTCCACTGTGGATCCACACCATCCTTTAGTCCAATGATTAGAGTAAAATTGAGGAGTTTAAGACACTTCTGAAAAGGAGCAGGGTTGGAACCACTTGGATCTCAGGGTAACAGTGCTGTTAAAGACAGCATATCCTATGACAGAGGTAGGCATGTTCCCTGGGTCCTATCAGAAGATGTTGATGGTATCTGAAACATTCTGTGTTACATCTTACAGGTGGAGAGACACCATGAAAGAAAGCCATTCCTTGAGCAACAAAGCCTATGTCATGAAGAGCTTTATAGATAATAACTGATAAGTTGAATTCTACCTATAAATTTCCTGGTAATGATGCAACTGACACATCTGAGATGTTACAGGACGAGTCATGATATGCCCATAACTCTTCCTGCTGTCACATTTTTTGCACCTTATTCACTGTTTTAATAGGCAAGTAAATAGAAAGAATGTCTATTGACTTTGTGTCTGATCTGCAGGATTTTTTACAAATTTTATAAAATCTGTTTAAAAATACAGTAAACTTGATCAGCCAAATAGTTAACCCCAGTTGAGGGATTCAGCCATTTCAGATCGGTTTGGGCAAACTGGTAGTTCTGGCAATCAGTTGGCCCCACCTACCCACCCCTCCTCTATTCCATCCTATATTTCCTTGTTTGAAGCCCAGCTGATTGGCATGGCAGAGCTGATTGCTGCATCTCAGCTGTTTTACTCACCAGGGCTGCAGGAAAAGGTAAGATTTAGTGCTGATTTCAAATGCAATTTGATATGTGCACATGCAAAGCGAACTGGTTGTTACACTGGCTGAATCCCACCACTGGTTAAGCTTAAGTTACATTTTATGCTGTGAGTTACAGAACTGAGCATAATGCTATCATTATTTTTCATCACATGTTCATGATGGAATTGCAACTTTTTCCTCTTCTCTCATTTTAATAAAAAGCAATGATGAAACTCATTACATCAATTGAACAGATAATAAAAAGGTAGCAGGCTTTTTAACATAGTTCCTTTTAAAGGAAAGCCAGTTTTTCATCATTATAGCGAACCAAAATCAGAAGCTTATTTTTTAGTGATGGTTCCAACATTGCTGGCTTCCAATATTGTATTAGTATATCCTTATAACACAAAACTTTCCATACGTCAGTAATACAAACTTTTACTAGATTACAGTCTGCCTTTCAAATTCTTCATCAGAAACAAAATTATTCTTACTAATCAGTAAAAAAGAAGGAAAAAAATGCATAGTTTAGAAGGTAATGAATCAGAACTAACTGTCAAAATATAGGGAATGTTCCTTTAGCATTGCAGCTACTAAATGTGTGGCATTGTGCAAGGAAGAAGACATACTCTGCCTCAATGCCTCACATCAGGTGTTGAAAGTGATGTGATCTGCCTTGCCATTTGAAGTGAAGCATAATAGGTAACATGTTGTGCTTCACAAAGTATCAAGTGGGCCTGATCTGTCTTGGCCAGCTGCTTTGCTTCAAGGCAAGTGTCTTCTGAGTCTACCTAGAAGATCACTGTAGGGGCAGATAAGCAACCAAAGAGAAGTAATGTGATTGCTCCAATTTGTAAAGTAAAAGCCACCTTGTGGAATATATGGATGAGTCACTTTCAAAGTAAAACATCTGCTACATGCTTTGTACCTCTTTTGTAAATGACTTTCAAAAGGTTTCTGAGTTCCTCCTGGATTATGGCTAATCAGGAGAATTTGTCAAAACTGAGCTGATCCCTAACAGAGAAGTATGTGAGAAATATGTACCCCAAATGTATGGGACATACTTTCAATAAGGGTAGTTGCCAAATTTTGAGATCTGTATAAGGAAGGAATCTGTGTCAATCAAGATACTGCTGCACTATATCCCAGGAGCATCTTCCAGCATATTTAGTAGTAAAGGATGCTGAGCTCTGTATTTCAGCACCAGATGGATGACTGAAGATGCTTCCTGCATGATTATCCTGTTGAAAGATGTAGGAAAACATAAAGAAAAAGTATCCCTGGGTGCCATAGACAACTTTTTAAGCCATTGATCAGTGCTGTCTGGAGACATTTTGGAGTCCTGGATCCAACATGACATCATGCCACAGCACAGAATGTATGGCAAAAAATGGAAATCTGTTCCTTGCAACTGAAATGCTACCCATTTATCTTGTATGTAAGATGCTTTTGAAACCAACTAGAATTCAATGGCTGGCAACCAGAAGTGGGCTGCGCTTACCTTAACAACCGGTTCCCTGGTTGTGACTGCACGCACATGTGCAGGTGCACTTCGCTCGCATGTGGCTATTTGGGGCTGGAATGGAATTTCAAACATGCAGTTGATCAACTCAGGCAGGTCCTGTCAATACAGCAGGTGTGGCACAGAACTCAGCTGGGCAGCATGTGTGGGGGGAATGAGCTAGAAAGATACTCATAAATGGAGAGGGGAGCGCAGGGGCGGGGTGGAGCAGCCAGTGATCACAATTATCAGTTCATCTGAACCAGTCCTACCAGGCAGCAGCCACCACTGCCAGCAACCTTGTGGTTGTCCAAAACAGAGATGGCAAGACACCATCAACAAAGATATGGAAGCCATGGACCTGCGCCCTGGAGATACAGCTGACCATGCAAAGTGGCACTCAATGATCTGAAAAGTGGACCCTGCACTTGTGGGCATATGTGGAGGAGGAGGAGGAGGAGGAGGAGGAGGAGGAGGAGGAGGAGGAGGAGGAGGAGGAGGAGGAGGGGGAATTGTCCTTTTGAATTAATAGATGGGCAGAAAATGAGGCAAGTGATGGGAGCTCATTCCATCACATGGTGGTAAAACTCAAACCATTAGAGCAGAACTGTCAAACTTACTGCCCATGGGCTGGATGTGTCACACACTGGCCACACCCATGCCCAGTTTAGCAAGGGGGGGAGTCATGATATATCATGATGACATGACGCAAGTTTGACACCCCTGCATAGAGCTTTTCCACCACCTTTTAAGCCACTGAGTCATCTGGAAAAGTTTAGTACGTTAGCTAAATGTCTTTAAACTATCTCAATTGGTAGGAGATACCATTACTCCTTCAAATGGTATCTCCTGTCCCCTATTAGTTGAGATGAATAATTAAATGCAGAAATAGGGATAAATTATAGTATGGAGAGACGTGGTGGCTCAGCGGCTAATGTCAATCAGAAAGGTTGGCAGTTCGAAAGCTGAAATCCCTAGTGCCTCATAATAGAGTGAGCTCCCATTACTTGTCCCAGCTTCTGCCAATCTAGCAGTTACAGAACGCGTGTAAAAATGTAAGTAGAAAAAAATAGGAAACACTTTTGGTGGGAAGGTAACAGTGTTCCATGCACTTTGGTGTTTAGTCATGCCGGCCACATGACCAATGGGACATCTTCGGACAGTGCTGGCTCTTCAGCTTTGAAATGGAGATGAGCATTGCCCCCTAGAGTCAGGAATGACCAGCACATATGTGCGAGGGAAAACTTTATCTATCCACAGTGCTGTAGGGAGGTTTTGAGGGGAAATATAATATTTTTATCCAAGCACTTTTACTGTATTCTCTAGATAAAGAAACACTGGACCACATATGTTAATTATAACAGAAAATTTTATTGAATAGCATGGCCAAATATGTATCATTTTATAACAATAGATAGATGATAGATAGATAGATAGATAGATAGATAGATAGATAGATAGATAGATAGACAGACAGACAGACAGATAGATAGATACCTAATTCTAGTAAAGATGTAGTAAGAGAAGACCAAAGGCATTTTTTACAATGAAGCGTGACAAAGCTGTATTATGTTTTAAGAATATTTAATTGTGGCTTTAATGGAACTCTGGGGAAAAAGTACCCCCAAAGGAATTAGGCTTGAGATGTTTTCTCTCCTGCCTTCACCTGTTGAAAAGAGAAGGTGGAAGCTTATAAATTTTCACTATATCCAGAACATCTGGCATTTAATACATGTGCCATGACATTGCTTAGTTGACTGACAGATGAGCATAAATAATGAGCCATAACAGACCGGTAATGTCTAGGAGGCAACTTAATGACTTCCAGTAGTTTAGGGTTTAAATTCCTGTATTTGTTAGCTATACACCATGCTGGTTGAGTCTTATGGCTTACATTCCTTTATTATAGAGTAGCAGTGGAGTAAAAGATAGACATGGAGATTACTTTTTGTAACATAAAAAGAGAGTGTATTATGATCATATACCAATATGATAAATTGATTAGGCTTTTTCAAGTGAATGTATAAATGTATACATTGTGCTAAAAAAAACCTAAATATATATTGAAATATTCAAACACCACTAGCTCAGGTTTTTCAGAGGTACAGGGCAGTTATGTGTAACAATTAGTCTCAAAGTACAATATTGTAAAACTGTATAGAGTTCCTCATGTTTATCAGCAAACGGGAATATTTTTTCTCCTCTGACCCAAAAAACCAGAGTAACTTAGTGGGAGGAGGGGAGCAATTAGGTCTGAATATCAGCATGCATAGAAAGGACAACACAATCTCTGACCGTCTCAGTGTAACCCAACTGCCAGAGACGTGTGCTTGTACCACAACTCTGGGATATTGTTATATTTCCTTTCCAGTAACATTGAAGGCAAGATATTCAATGTTATTCCGGTTGGGGAAGAAAAGTTAAATATACACCTGATGGGGTAGAGGTTCTTGGCTCAGTCAAGTTAAGACTCAAGCTGTTGAGCTACCAACCAGCCCCAAAGGCTGTGTATCTTACCAAAGATTAACCACATAATAATAATGTAAAAAATACGACTTACCTGAATCCAAAAAGTCATGGGAGCACAAAGTTGAAAAAGTTACCAAAAATGAGAAGGTGAAGATCTTGTGGGACTTTCAAATACAGACGGATCATCATTTGGAACATGACACACCAGATATCACAGTTGTA
Source organism: Thamnophis elegans (assembly GCF_009769535.1). Classification (NCBI taxonomy): domain Eukaryota; kingdom Metazoa; phylum Chordata; class Lepidosauria; order Squamata; family Natricidae; genus Thamnophis; species Thamnophis elegans. The sequence continues at coordinate 51,855,135 of NC_045551.1, forward strand.
GAGGGGCTGAAGTATATAGTTTATTGATATTGCGGTACCAGGAGATGCCAGAGTCAAAGAAAAAGATCCGGAAAAAAACTGGCCATCGAAACTACCCGATTATGAAACATGTAACAGTGATACCCAATATCAACAGGGCACTTGGTATCATGTCCAAGAATTTTATAAGATACATCAACAAATTGCAGCTTCCTGCAATAATACCAGCGGAACTGCAAAAAACTGTGCTACTCGGAAACATCGTATTTTTTAAGACGATACTTGGTTGATACCTAGGACGCTGGTAGCAACCCGTATTAATCATTAGCTCCAGTCAATGGTATTTGTGATGCATTTTTGAATGTTCAGTTGATTGAGTTTCATGTTTAATGAATAAAGTATAATCATCATCATCATCATCATCATCATCATCATCATTATCATCATCATCATCCATGAAGAGCTAAAGATACCAAGTTCATAGGGAACTATATTACAAAAATTTAAACAACATTGATTTTTCTATGAATTCATTCTTTAACACTTTAATATGCATAAACATGAATATTATTTTATTATAAGTACAATTGGGACAGGCAACTCAGTTGCTAAGGAACACAGTTATGAAACACCGTGTCATGGACCGCACTGATTTATGACAAATGTTGAAGTAGCTCAGTTGAATTATTAGGTGATTCCTGCATGGTTGCAGTGTCCCTGGTAACAAGACAGCCATTTGCGATGTCCTGCCAACTTCCCCATTGACTTTGCTTGTTAGAAATTGGCAGTGAAGTTTATGAATGGTGAGCATGTGACCATGGGACATTGCAAGTGCTGTAATTGTGAGCCAGTTGCCAAGAGTCTGAATCATGATCCTGTGGATGTGGGGACCCAGCAGAGGCAACAACTGGAAGGATTTGTCATGTCCCTTTTGTTCAGTGCCACATCATTGTAAGTTCAGTCACTGAATGAGTGGTCATTCAGCGAGTACTATCTGTATTTGACTAAATGTGTTATATGAGTAACATTAGGTCTTCAGTATATTTTTTACCAAACATCCATTATTGGAAAGTGGTTTGCAATTGGTCATGAAGATTTATCTTTTATATAACTAAAGAGGAAGCATACAGGGAAAAGAAAAGATTACTAACTTTTACTAACAACTGAAGATGTGGAACAGATGCAAATACTATTAACTCACTTCAAAAGATTGAAAAACAGTAGATGAACCATTAAACCATATGTTACATCCTGTAAAAGTTCTCTTTACAGCAATAACAATAAAGGGAAGAAAAAATCTAAACTTAAACTTGGTATTTACTAGCATTTCTCAATCTAACACATATGCTTACAAGCATTTCTCAATCTAACACATATGCTTATCTAGGTTTTTTTTTCTTTTTAATGGAAAGCATAAATACTCTTCTTGCTGTCAGAAAAAAAGAGTAAATTTCCATCTCTACCAAGCTATGAAGACTCGAAGAATAACAGGGAGATCATCAAGGAATGGAAAAAAGAAGTCAGCATTAATTTGCAATTAGTATATGAAGATCAAATTGGCTAGACCCAATGAAGCATTATTGTCTTGGGTTTAGTTACTTTTTGAGAAGGAGAAGGAGGAGGGGAAGGAGGAGGAGGTGGTGGTTTGACTATTTAGAGCCGAGGTGGCGCAGTGGTTAGGGTGCAGTACTGCAGGCCACTTCAGCTGACTGTTATCTGCAGTTCAGCTGTTCTAATCTCACCGGCTCAAGGTTGACTCAGCCTTCCATCCTTCCGAGGTGGGTGAAATGAGGACCCAGACTGTGGGGGCGATATGCTGACTCTGTAAACCGCTTAGAGAGGGCTGAAAGCCCTATGAAGCTGTATATAAGTCTAACTGCTATTGCTATTGCTATTGCTAACTTCCACAGATTTCTCGGATGAGCTGATCATTATAGCCATTTTTAGAGTAGAACAATTGAAACCAGTTTTGGATTTATTAACATGTCCATTTCTTTCAATAATAAATATTTTAAACCCATTGTATATTTTTGATAAAATATTCTGAAAGTCTATTGTATCACTGTACTTTGACCAAAGGACAGTCAGCAAGATTCTGTCAGATTTTAGATTTGTTTGTTTCACCTTTTCTCCTCAGTTTTCAGCTTTCTTGGCCAAATTTCAGTGAAGTTCCTTGTAGATGTTACGTTGCACTGATGTAGTGTAAAATAGCCAAATTTTTATATTAATCATGTTAAGGTGGTGTAATCTGTCTTATCCATAAATTAGGGTGATAGCTGATGCAAAACATTTGGGGAAAAGAGCTTTACAATATGCAGGAACATGAATAGACCAGTTCAGTTCTGATCTTTAAATCAGTTTTGACTTTACAGGACTGAAGTGTCTTCTTGAGAGGCTGATCTTAGTTGTCTCCATATGTATAGGGAATCCATAGGCCCTTAATTCCTCCTTGCACAGCTGCAGAGTTCCATAAGGCCGAGACAGCATGATGAGAAGTATGATTAAACAATATCTGTTTGCAGTAGGGTGCAAATGTGATGCTGTTTAAAAGAATAAATTCGGTTGTTTGTCTCTCATTACTCAAAAGTTTGCTACAATTTGATGAAAGAACAGGAAGTGCTTAGAGTGAAGTGAAGGAGGTGAGATTAAATCCCCCTTCCATGATCAGAACAAATGGTGTTTCTCTCTTTCACACACACCCCACACGCACAAACACTGTCACTCTGAAATTCACCTGAATGAATTTGCAAAGTTAAACCAATCACATGCATAAATGGCAAGACAGGAATCTAGTAACTGAACACATATTGTAATGGAATTCCTAAAAAATCCTTTCAGCGAACTTGAACCCAGGAAAAAGTATTCATTGGCCACAGACACTAATAAATATTGGCTATTGTCAGAATATTCATGAACTGGAATAGGACATAGCAACAGGTCAGCCATTGGGGACTGGCTGGAATAGAACATGGTAACAAAGTCAGCAAATGTATAGGCATGGCAACTGGGTCAGCCAATGGGAACTATTTGGTGACTGAGAGCCATGCTAGACAGCTCGGAGCCTGGGCATGGCTTACCTATGTAGCTCTGAGTCTGTGTAAGAAAACTAATCTAGTCTGCTTTCTGAATTGAAACTGGAAACCAATCTCTCCCCTCGACCACATTGGAAGAATCTGCTGTTGGTATTGTATATTTATTCATGTGTTATTATGTATATAAAGGATTTAATGAATCCTGCTGAATCAGTTATCTGTGTGTGCTTTCTGGATGTGATTACTGCAACAAACTCTGAAAGCTGTGTTGCATCCAATTGACAGCTTAAAAATCCCATGGAGGAATTCTGAAAGTGGACGCATTTCAAATCCACAATATTTATTATTGTAGCCTTCACCGGAATTGCTACTTCCATATTCCATATCAGACTTGCCTAGGCAATGACCTAAGGACAATTGCAGCTATGTAGAATGTGGATTGTAACTGTTATTCAGTATTATTTGTAAGCCCTCTGCAATGTCAACACCTTGACAAACACCAATGGCTATGTGACAACTTCATTAGTTTTTAAGAAGGAGTAGCTGATATTTTTACTTTTAAAGCATACTAAAACAACATCCAGACAAGTTGCTAAAATGGGCTGGCATATATTCTGCAAGTCCCACTGACATTCCTACAAAAATGCAAAGCCAAAAAGCATTTCATATAGTGTTAATTGCTATTCTTCCCTTAATCTTGTTATGTCCTAGATTAGTTTTTCTCCTGATTAAGTACTTAACATTCCAATCACCCTTTCAGCCCAACTCAACATCTTTCACTTACTTTTAGTAATGTAAGAAAGCAAGTGCATGCCAGATGGAGGGCAATTATATGTATTTGCGGAAATGTGCATTTTCTCAGATGATTGTTTTCTATTTATTTTAAAGTTGCTGTTTAAAAGCTGAATCATCTGCAGTGGTGTAAATATCCTATAAGATATAATTTTCTAGTCCAAGGTCTAGAATCAATCAAAATTTAAACATAAGGGCAACACATACAGAATGTCATGTGGGATGTTGAGGGACAGAACTTCAAAATTTATAAAATATGCCAGTGCTGAAATTTAGGAAAAAAGATATAGTCACTAATAAATACTAAGCAAGGAGAGAAGCAGCCTAGAACAAAGAAGAAATATCCAGACAAGGAGAAGAATTAACCAATGGAACAGCTTGTCTTCAGAAGTTGTGTGTGCTCCATCACTGGAGGCTTTAAAGAAGGGACTGGACAGCCATCTGGAATGGTATAGGGACTCCTGCTTGAGCAGGAAGTTGGACTAAAAGACCTCCAAGGTCCTTCCAACTCTATTATTCTGTATTCTACATTCCTTCATCTTTAATGTGATAAGAGAACATTGTTGTACGCTGTCCAGTGGCTTGGTGGGTGTGGCAGTGGAAGGATACTGTAAAATCTCCATTTCTACCCCACTCTAGGATGAGGATACTGTAAAATCTCCATTTCCACCCCACTCTAGGATGAGGATACTGTAAAATCTCCATTTCCACCCCACTCCAGGGCAAGGATACTGTAAAATCTCCATTTCCACCCCACTGTAGAATGAGGATACTGTAAAATCTCCATTTCCACCCCACTCTAGAATGAGGATACTGTAAAATCTCCATTTCCACCCCACTCCAGGGCAAGGATACTGCAAAATCTCCATTCCCTCCCACTCCGCTAATCTGTTTTCCAGTTCCATTCTCCTGTGCAGGGCAACAGAAGAAGACCCGGCTGATAAGATGGGACTCACATCAGCTGGGACTTGGGAGGCAGGGAATATAGGGGGGGGGGGGCGAGGCCAGTCAGAGGTGGTATTTGCTGGTTTTCTGAACTACTCGAAGTTTCTGCTACCAGTTTGCCAGCACTGGCCAGAACTGGCTGAATACCATCTCTGTCTGTGACCATATTTTCTCTGCCATGTTCACAAAGTTGAAAATCCAGCATTCTTGCATGTTATTTATCCAGGGTTTGCTTTTTATTTTCAAGTATTTTTTATCCCCTTTGAAGATGGGTGAGATAGATGTCAAGATAGCATGTCTCTGCTCGTTTGGAAACGGTACTCTGTTTAATAATGTCTTTTTTAATATTTTATTTGTATGGGGATTTAGGGCTTATTAGTAACTGATGCTAGCCTGACAGTATTGTTTTTTTTTTAATTGACGGGTCTTAGTCAACTTTTAAAAGTTAAAGCTTCTTCTTTGCATATAAGATTCGGAACTACGTGGTTCCCTTCTCCATACATACACTATTCACAGCTGCAATGCAGCATCTAGACAGCTAACATTTGCCTGACAATTCCCTATCATTAAAAATGAGTGATAAGACAGAGAATGAGGAAAGGGAGCATTTTCTTCCCTCAACTGCCAATCATTATTTCAGAACCAGGTAGGAAAGGCACATTAAGGGATACATCTAAGCTTATATTACTTTTAAAAAAAAGCTTCTTTAACATAACAGCCTAGCATCCTTTAAACGGGAGAATCCGGTGAGTTAGATTATTTCTTTAGCATTTGCATTTTGAAGTTAAAATATTTAGAATCAAATGCAGAAGGTCCCTTTCTTTGATGGAGAGAATTGATCTGCGTGGGTTCTACAAATGAGCATTTGATCCTTCTGATGAATAGATTGCTAAATGTGCCCTCTTATCTATGTAGCTCCCCAAATGAGCTTCGGCTGCAAAAAGCAATGCAGGGGAGGTAACTCTGTTCTCCAATTCAGGGAGAATAGCAATAGCATTAACTCCATATCTTCCTTGTTTCCACATCCTTTTTTTAGGCTGGGAAGCCTAAATGTTGAAATGTTGGATTGTCCAGATATCTCACCACACCATTTGGATGTAGGGAACACATCCCCAAAATTGTTTTCAGTGTTATAATACATGCCCCTTTAGAGAGGGTGGGGAGGACATATCCAACTGGCCTTTGTCTTCTCCAGGATGACAACTACACATCTGTCAGTAAAAAAGAAAAAAAATACCAGGAATGTGGTGGCTCAGTGGCTAAGACACGGAGCTTGTTGATCTAAAGGTTGGCAGTTCAGTGGTTCGAACCCCTAGTGCCGCATAATGGAGTGAGCTCCTGTTACTTGTCCCAGCTTCTGCCAACCTAGCAGTTTGAAACAAGTAAAAATGCAAGTAGAAAAATAAGGACCACCTTTGGTGGGAAAGTAACAGCATTCTGTGCACCTACGGTGTTTAGTCATGCTGGCCACATGACCACAGAGACGTCTTCGGACAGCGCTGGCTCTTCAGCTTTGAAATGGAGATCAGTACCGCCCACTACAGTCAGGAACAACTAGCACATATGTATGAGGTGAACCTTTACCTTTTTATGCATTGCAATATAAAGGCCTTTTCCACATGTTTCTAACGTATATGGTTGATTGAAAGATTGGCAGTTCAGCGGTTCGAATCCCTAGTGCCCCATAATGGAGTGTGTTCCCGTTACTTGTCCCAGCTTCTGCCAACCTAGCAGATTGAAAGCAAGTAAAAATGCAAATAGAAAAATATGAAACACTTTTGGTGGGAAGGTAACAGGGTTCCGTGTGCCTTCGGAATTTAGTCATGCTGGCCACATGACCACAGAGACGTCTTCGGACAGTGCTGGCTCTTCGGCTTTGAAACAGAGATGAGCACCACCCTCTAGAGTTGGAAACAACTAGCACATACATGTGAGTGGAACCTTTACCTTTAAGTAAAAACATACAGGGTGATGCAGGAAGAGATGGTTCAATACTCTTTCTGTATAGAGAAAAGAAATGCAATAAAGTATGCAGGGTACATACTCCAGGGTACAAATTATGGACTACAACCTCATCCAATCTGAAGCCCCAGACAAAATCTCGGTCCCCATCTTTGTCCTAGAGGGAAAAGTACAGAAATGTAATAAGTATGGCTTTTATACACAACTGTTTTTCAATCAAACATGGAAGAACAAGGATATGACAGTTCACAATATTATAAGAGATTTACTGAACCTTTGGCAGGTCTCAATATATGGCTGGGGAGCTGTACATAGCTTAATTTGAAAGTCTGCTGAATGCCAGAGTCAAGGACAACAGGTTTTCTTACTCCTTTCTAGATGTAATACCATAAATCCTCTCTTCCTCTGTCAACTATTGTGTAAGGTTTATAAGTTTTAGTCCCCACTCACTCTCTTTGAATGCTGTTTGCAGCCTTCTTTGGGTTTAGTGGACCAAGGGCCAGGGAAGGCCAGAGCAGGATGGCACCAAATGAGGCTATTCCACAGGTTGTGCCAATGACTGATATACTGGACCCAGGGTTATCCATTGCATTAAGCAGACTGAAGCTGCAAGTTCATGTTCAGTCTTATGAATTATGTTCTTCAATTATGAGTTGAAAACAATGAAAGCTCATTTTATGATTTGGGACTTGTCTCCCAGCTCAATCTAACTCACAAGGGTGTTATTGTAGGGGTGGGGGGGGGGAGAGGAAGGCATGCCAAGTAAATCATCTTGAACAAATAAATAAGATCACAAAATCTTAATGTTCCTGATCTATAATAGGGCTTTTCCTGAGCTGAACACACATGCAGAGGAAGTTGTTGTTTAAAACTTATTCATGATATTTAATTGTAGACTCCTGCAAATCTTACTTGCCACATGTGAGCTGGGGAAGTGCTGTGTTGTTTGCCAGACCTCCCAGGACCTCCCCCATCTGCTCAAACACCCACCCCAAAGCTTCCCACCCAATTGGATCCCCATACAGGTAGAAAGCAGGCACAAGGGACCCAGTGGGGCAGGGTCAGAGATGAGTTGCTCCTGATTCAGCCCGGATCGAGCAAACTGGTAGTAGTGGTGGCGGGAGGCTCCACCCAGCTGCCTGGAAGCTTCTGCGCATGTGCAGAAGTGTCGTGCACATGTGCTAGTGAACTGATAATAAAGAAAATGGAAACCCACCACTGGGCTGGATGGGGGGAAAGATAGACAGTGACAACAGTTGCAGCATCCCTGTGTTTGGTGGTAGGAGGGGGAAATTGCCAAGCTCCTGAACTGAGATTATTGCAGCAGCTGTAACTTCGAGCACAGTTCTTATGTTCCTTTGTTCAGCATCATTGTAATTTTCAACAGTCACTGAATGACACTACCTATACGGGTGAAATATTAAGTATTATTTTCAAACCTTTTTAGATTTGAACTGAAAAATGAGCAATATAACATTGTACCGATGAGCCTATATATATCATCCCTAAAGCTGGCCTAGCCAAAACTATCTTGGAGCTTCAGTGCTACCACACTGGAGCTGAGGGATAGGGAAGGGGGATTAGAGATAGCTATGGTTGTGTAGTCAAAATAAAACACTTTCTCTTGGGAACCAAGGATGTTCTCACACCTGGTTGGAGGAAGGAGGAGTGATGTCACCAGACCATGAGACAGTGCCTTGATTGGACCATGTGACTGAATGTTTGGGGATTGATTCAAGGTACTAATTATGACCTTTAAAGCACTCCATGGCTTAGGCCCAGGATACCTGCGAGACCACCTACTTCCACCAGTAGCCTCCCACCGTCCAGTGTGATCTCACAGAGTTGGCTTCCTCAGGGTGCCGTCGGCCAGACAGTGTTGGCTAATGACCTCCAGGGGGAGAGTCTTCTCTGTGGGAGCACCTTCCCTCTAGAATGAGCTGCCCCCGGAGCTTCATATAATCCCCCACCTCCAGTCCCTCTGATGCACACTAAAAAGTTGTCTTTGCCAGCAAGCCAGCCTGGCCTGAACAAAACAGAATAAATTATTGATTATTGTTAATCGAATTTGTTTTTAAAAAATGTTATTGTTAATCTTAATTGGGTTTGTTTTGGATATTCTATTTATTTTTTTAACTTTTATAATATGTGTTTTTTTAATGTTGTACACCGCCCTGAATCCTTGGGAGAAGGGCGGCATATAAATGCAATAAACCATAAACCATAAACCATAAACCAAAACTTTTACTTTTAATTAAGTGAAAAATCCTGGGACTTTTCAGAGTCGGTTTTCACCAGACATGTACCAATAGGATATTTCCAATAAAGCTATTCTTTGAGGAATCTACTTGCCTTTGAGTGTTGCTTGAAATAGATCTATTACTTGGAACCCTGACACTATATATCAATCCTGTACTCCATCTCTCAGGCTGGGGGGTGAAATTATACGCCCCTCAGACAGGGTTCGCAATTTGGGAGTCCTCCTGGACCCACAGCTGACCTTAGAACATCATCTGTCAGCTGTGACCAGGGGAACATTTGCCCAGGTTCACCTGGTGCACCAATTGCGTCCCTACCTGAACCGAGAGGCTCTCAGAACAGTCACTCACACCTTTGTGACCTCAAGACTGCACTACTGTAATGCGCTCTACATGGGGCAGCCCTTGAAGAGCATTCGGAGACTTCAGCTTATCCAGCATGCAGCCGTGCGAGCGATTGTGGGTGCACCTCGGTACACCCACGTCACACCTATCCTCCGCGAGCTGCACTGGCTGCCTGTTGGACTCCGGAAGTGCTTCAAGGTGCTAGTCGTTACTTTTAAAACCCTACATGGTATCGGACCTGGGTACTTGAGAGACAGCTTCCTGCCAATTACCTCCCTACGACCAATTAGATCCCACAGATTAGGCCTCCTCCGAATACCATCAGCTAGCCAATGTCGATTGTCGACCCCTCGGGGGAGGGCCTTCTCTGTGGCTGCTCCGGCCCTCTGGAACAATCTCCCCATGGAGATTCGGACCCTCACCACCCTTCTGGCTTTCCACAAAGCCGTGAAGACCTGGCTATTCCGGCAGGCCTGGGGCTGATGAGTTCCCAGCCCCACTTGAATTGCTGTGACTGTTGTGTTGTTTTTAATTTGTTTCATGTATCTTGTTTCTGTCTTGTTTGTTTTTTGTATTTCCCCTCTCCCCACTTGTTTGTTAGCCGCCCTGAGTCCTTTGGGAATAGGGCGGCATACAAGTATAATAAACATCCAACATCTCTGACACTATATATCAATCAATCAGAATAGAGCTGGAAGCAGAAATGGTATTCAGCCAGTTCGGACTGGTTCATTCACCCTGGGTCTATGCCATTCTATTTAGGCATGCTTTTGAGGCTGGGTGCATGCACAGACAACACGTGCATGAGCAAAGCACATGAGTGGAAGGCTGGTGGCATGCACAGAAGGGGCATGTGCACCTGCAAACTGGCGGTAACAAAAAGTGAAACCCACCACTGGCTGGTCTTCTAGTCCAGCCCCCTGCTCAAGCAGGAGGTCCTATCCCATTTCAGACAAGTGTCTGCCCAGTCTCTTCTTTAAAAATATTAAATTATTAAAAACTATTAAATCAAATTGTTAAAAATTTAAAACTAGAAATTATGGAGGTTTGGTTTTTTTTTCCCTACTGTGAATGACAACTATACATTTTCATATTAAGCAATATCATTCTAGCCTTTCTGTCCCTCAATATGGATGATATTTGTTTTCCCATCTCTGCAGAGAAATATACAGAACAAATCCAGATAACCTGTGATATAGATTGACTAGAAACTTTGTTTCATTGCACAAAAGCATGGTTATGCAATATCTACTGGGGGTGGGGGGAGGGCAATGGAAAGAAAACCCCTTCATCATGTTAATTCTATAAAGAATGGCTGCATCTGTAAGTTAAGTGATTATAGTGTTTACTTGAACTGCATCACAGCGGGATGGCATTTGAGTGCCAAATTTAGTAATCAGAACACCAGCGTTCCTGGGTTTTTTTTTTGGGGGGGGGGGGGTCATATAAAGTACAGTCCTATAGCATTACATGCTCCATTTCAACCCCAGAGCACGAATTTATTAAATACAGCTGATTTCTTAAATTTAAGTTAGAACACCAGCTTTTAAGCTTTAGTGCTGAAACATTTGATGTGTGCTTTTTACAAATAGCAATTTGTTTGATTTGCATATTCTGGATCATTAGTCATACCGTTAATTTTTTTAAAAAAGTTATGGAGCTTATCATGTACAGTAATAACATCATCCAGTCTTTCAATCAGGAGCTGGAACTGGAAAAGATCCAAAAATAGTTCTTATAGTTCTTATCAAAATATATGACCAGGTTGGCTCAGTGGCTAAGACACTGAACTTGTCAATCAGAAAGGTCAGCAGGTCAGCAGGTTGAATCCCTAGTGCCATGTAACGGAGTGAGCTCCCATTACTTGTCCCAGCTTCTGCCTACCTAGCAGTTCAAAAGCATATAAAAATGCAAGTAGAAAAATAGGAACCACCTTTGGTGGGAAGGTAACAGCATTCCGTGAGCGTTTGGTGTTTAGTTATGCCGGCCACCTGACCACGGAGACATCTTCAGACAGTGCTGGCTCTTCAGCTTAGAAATGGAGATGAGCACTAGCACATATGTGCAAGAAGAACCTTTACCTTTATATGTGAAAAACAGTAATTTTCAAATAACAACACATTATTATTAAAAACATTAAAATGATAAAACACAGATTTTAAAAAAATAGGCAAAGGGATGTTTAAAATACCATAACAGAGCTTCCCCTCTAGTCTCCCAGTTCCCTGGAGTCCCCAGGCTTGATGGCACAATCAGGTCTTGAGGGATCTTCAGAAAGTCATGAATTATGATGCCAACCTAACCTAGGGGGCAGTGGTGGGATTCAATTTTTTTCACTACCGGTTCTGTGGACGTGGCTTGGTGGGTGTGGTGTGACTTGGTGGGCATGGCATAGTGGGATACTGCAAAATCCCCATTTCCTCCTGATCAGCTGAGACTCAGGAGGCAGAGAATAGATGGGGGCGGGGCCAGCTAGAGGTAGTGTTACCGGTTCCCCAAAGTACTCAAAATTTCCACTACTGGTTCTCCAGAACTGGTCAGAACCTGCTGAATCCCACTTCTGCTAGGGGGTGTGAGAAGGGAAAGAATATTCCACAACATGGGCATCACATCTAAGAAACTCCACCACTTAGGGCCCGCAGCAGACTCTACTAAATTTGGTGGAATGGGAAGGTGTAATTAATGAGAAATAGCTTTGTCTTGTGCCATGTAGAGCTTTAAAGGACAAAATCAGGACCTTGAATTGGATCTGGAAACAAACTGATCTGCAATTAAGTTCACAGATTAGAAGTGCAATATGTGTTCTATGAGAGGCAAACATAACTGCCTGTGTCACTGCATTTTGCAACAGCTGAAGTTTCTGGATCACTTCAAAGGCATCCTCATGTAGAACACATGTCAATATTCCAATTGGGAGGGGACTAAGGGATGAGTGACTGTGAAGCCCCTTGATCTAGGAATGGGCCAGAGGTGGGATTCACTTACCTTCCCTACTGGTTCGCAAATGTGAGCATGCTCACACACGTGTATCTGATCTGTGCACGCACAGTGCTCACACATTAAGTAGGGGTGGGTGGGTGGAGCCTCCTGCAGTCGCTGCTACCGATTCGAGTGAACTGGCTGAATACCACTTCTGGAATGGGCATGTGGCCAACAAGATAAGTGGCCAACAATATAAGTGGCAAGCAATGAATAGGCATAAGTGGCAAACAATTATGTGAAAGTCCTCTTAGGCACGACAACCAGAGGTGGGTTGCTGCCGGTTTGGCCCGGTTCAGCCGAACCAGTAGCGGCATTCAGGCCAGGGTCACAGAACTGGCAGTGATACAGGCATGACATGCCCAAACCGGTTCCCTCACTGGCACTATGTCACCGCCATGTTGGATTTTATGTGTTTTATGGAAATTTTCGGGAGATTTTATGTATATTGTTCTGCACGCGCATGTCTGGTGCGCCGAGGTTGCGAACTTGTAGCAAAACCATCAACAACCCACCCCTGATGACAACCGCTGCTTCTCGAGGTTTCTCCTGCCTTCCAGCTTCCTTCCTCTTGACTTTTTCTGAGACTGATAAATTCCAATCTTAGAAATGACCAAATGAGAAATGACAGTTCAGATCATTTCATTCATTTTCCAAATATATCAGACACGCTTCAAAAATAAACATTTTTACAGGGAGGCGTCTACATGTCAACATCTTAAAATCACAATCTGAATTTTAAACAGGAAGTCTTTTATAGCTATATCTTGTCTAGACTGCTAGAGACATGTATATGTAAAAACTGAGTGTTTCACAAAGAACAGTAATTAATATTTTATAGTTTGAAGTAGTGGAAAATATGAAAATGAATGCAGATAATGTACCACTTTCCCATCCATTAATATTTCTGTTACAAATAATTCTCAGAAGCCTAGATAAAGGATTTGGAGCTGGCAAAAAGCCACTATAGTCTCTGGATATCCCACAAAGTAGAGCCACTTGATATGATGCCACCAGAATGTCTGATCTCTAGTTAACCTAAGCATGTATAAACTGGCCAGATTTTTCCAACTCACAGATTTTATACTTTGCCAACAGCAATGATTGATGAGAGATGCCATCAAATTCCATTAGTTTAAATATTCCCTATAGACATGTGCAAAAATTACCCAACTCAGTTTGAGATTCAGATCTGAGGCTCCAGAAAAGTTGTTTGATCTGATTTAGTCTCCAACTGAGTTGCTAGCAAGCTCCTCTAAAATGAATGTGTGTGTGTGTGTTTTACATTATTTAATGGAAAAAGTGGCAAATACTTCACCACTTTAATACAAAACTGCAAGGCGATCAAACCAGACAGTCCTAGATGAGATCATCCCTGACAGCTCTTTAGAAGGCCAGATCCTGAAGAGAAAACTCAAATACTTTGGCCACCTAATGAGAAGGAAGGACTCACTGGAAAAGAGCCTAATGCTGGGAACAAGGGCAAAAGAAGAATGGGACAACAAAGAATGAGGTGGCTGGATGAAGTCACCAAAGAAGTAGGTATGAGCTTAAATGGACTCCAGAGGATGGTAGAGGACAGGAAGGCCTGGAAGAACATTGTCCATGGGGTTGCGATGGATCGGACACAACTTTGCAACTAATAACAAAAAGCAGAATACAATCGCATTTCCATTGTAATCTTCCTATAGCTTTTTTAACATTGTGTTCTCTAGAAGAATTCATTACTGCAGAACTGTGCAAACCCCATTTCTCTTTAGAACCTGTTAAGATTGAAGAAGTTTATACTTTTGATTAAAAGGAGAATAAATAAACGTTGCCCTACCTCTCTAAAGAATGTACAACTGGATAGTCCAGGATAAAGATGGCACAAACATTGACATTCCTCTCAATTTCAATTCCAACTTTTACAGACAAAAGATGAGCTAGGACATTCTTCTCCCAACCAACCCATCTGGTCCTAATCTATCTTCTGTTGTCCATGCCAATTGAATCTCTTTGTCAGAATATGTTAATAATTATCACAGACATTTTATATTATTTATTGTCACAGGACTTTACCAAGTGTAAAGCTCACCCATGCAGTGCTCACAAAATTGCAAGCATCTAGAAATTTGATTAAGGGTTCTCATTTTTTCTTTGATTTTTCCCTGGTCCCTCCTAGGTTGCCAAAGAACCTGAGTGGTTCAATGCTCTTAATCTTGCTATGATAGTTGTTGTAAATAGATTATCTGATGCCTCTTCAAGTCCTAGAAATTAAAAGTTCTATTGATCACTGAACTCAGTCCTCTTTTGTGCATTTTTCTTTCCCTTCCCTTCCCTTCCCTTCCCTTCCCTTTCTTTCCTTTCCTTTCTTTCCTTTCCTTTCCTTTCTTGTTTCTTGTCTGCCTGCCAGAGCAACACATTTACCAGATAGCAGAGGTCTGACAACCTTTGGGTTCTTACAGAGGGATGTAAAATCACTATGAAGTGGTATATAAGTCTAAGTGCTATTGCTAGTGTTAATCAAGGATGCTTTGGAAACCAAGGGATAAGTTAGAGCCACATGATTTGCCACTATGTATGATAATCCCTTATCCACCTTAGGATATATGTTTCATTTACATAGCCTAGTGTTAGAACATAGAATAATATACTTGGAAGACACCTTGAAAGTCTTTTGGTCCAACCCGCTGTTCAAGCAGGAGATCCTGTACCATTTCAGACAAATGATTGTCCAATCTCTTTTTGAAAGCCTCCAGTGTTGGAGCACCCAGAACTTCTGAAGGCAAGCTTTTTCACTGGTTGATTGCTCTCACCATTAGGAAATTTCTCCTTAGTTTTAGGTTGCTTCTCTCCTAGGTTAGTTTCTATCTATTGTTTCTTCTCTGAGTTCTGTATATGTGGTCAATCCCAAAGTGATGTTGTAGTTTCTTATCTGTTTTTTAAAAAAGTCTTTATACTCGTGTGGGTTTATAAAAAAACCTCAATAAGGTTCTTAGATTTTCATAAGAACATGTTTTGATTTTTTTTAAAAAAAATCAGATTGTTTATTCAGTTTTTAAAGTTAATGAACTATCTGAAGGCCATTGTAATTGATTTTAAAAGGGGATTTTTCTCACTTAAAATGAGTATTGAGCTTCATGTAAATTAGTTAAAGACTTGAGATTGCACATATAATAACCTCACTGCAATTTGCGGTCATAACTTTAAAAATTCAGAAAAAATATGTGAATGTACCATCTTAGCAATAAATAACTAGAGGCGGATAAAACAAAACCCAGTTAATTGAAGCACTCTGAGAATGTTCAATTTTGGCATTGGTACCAGATCCTTTTCTATTTGCATACCAATGTGTGAACATGGGATTTATGCTGTACAAGATTTAACTATTATTGATTTTCCACATTTTCCGTCATTTCTGCAAATGTATGGCATTATCTCAGTGTTCCATTCTTTACTGCTTATTGTTAAATCAATTGATTGGGTAGAGAAAATACATCTCAGCACAGGAATGTGCAAGTTTATGAAAAATAATTATGTTTAAAATAAAGGAACGCTAGACTAGGGGATAAAAGGAATTTGCGGATCACATTGGCAACATTTTAAGAATTAATATACAAAAAATTCTAAAAAGTATACAGTGGAGCTTCATACATGCACAAAAAAAAGCCTAATTTGACCTTCAGGCATTTAATCTTATTTTATAAAGGATTTTTTCTTTTTTTAAAAAAAAATGTGTCTAGCCACCACAGACAAGTTCAAACCCTTAATTTAATTGCTTATTTGAAAAAAAAAATCCACTTATTAGTAAGTGGACCAAAAATATGCTAAGATGTAATATCCCCCTCCTCTTTTTCTGACATTATACAGCGAATGTTTTGCCCTATTTAACATCTACTCAATTACTATAGCTGCTTTTCAGTATACCTTAGAAATTACTTTGTATTGATTTTAACCTGAATGCTCAAGGCATACTGATTTCCATTGTGCTAGCATGATTAAGGCATTGTAAATTGCACTATTATCCACAATTTATTCCATTATTTTCTTCTTCCTGCTAATTTCAAAGAGTGCAAGAAACCCAAGTGAAACAAACAAACCAAAAGAGAATCCCAAGAACCTTGAAAAATAAAATTAACTGATGAATATATGACAAATCCCCAGAAAGTGTATTGAGTGGAAAGAAGGTCACATGGTCATATTATTTGCTTTTCTTATGTATGGAATAACAGTTGGTAAGAGCCTGGAGAATTGAATCCAGTGACTGTTCCTGGCAAAAGTGATAATCCAATTCCTTATCGGTGCTGCTAATTCTTTTTGTCGTGCTGACTCTTTTGGACCGACATGTAGTAGGGAAGTCATTTGTCAAGAGTCTCAGTGGCACAGTGGTTAGAATCAGTGGTGGGATTAAAAAAAAATACTACCAGTTCTGTGGACATGACTTGGTGGGCATGGCATGGCTTGGTGGGCATGGCAGGGGAAGGATACTGTAAAATCCCCATTTCCTCCCAATCAGCTGGGACTCGGTAGGCAGAGAATAGATGGGGGCGGGGCCAGTCAGAGGTGGTATTTACCGGTTCTCTGAACTACTCAAAATTTCTGCAACCGGTTCTCCAATACCACCTCTAGTTAGAGTGTAGTACTGCAGGCTACTTCTGCTGCCTGCTGGCTGCCTGCAATTTGGCAAATCAAATCTCACCAGGCTCAAGGTTGACACCTTCAACCTTGAGCCTGGTGGAAGGATGGAAGCCTACCATCCTTCCAAGGAGGGTAAAATGAGGAGCCAGACTATTGCGGGCAAATATGCTGACTCTGTAAACTGCTTAGAGAGGGATGTAAAAGTACTGTGAAGCGGTATATACGTCTAAGTTCTATTGCTCTTATGTACCTCAAGGTTCAGAAGAACTGCTAAACAGAAAGGAAAGGAGAAGAGCCATGCTGTGGAGTTTTCCTTAGATTGCTCATGTTCATATTACTTTTTTTTTTTTAAAAAAAAGAAATATATATTTGACTCTCCAAGATTCACACATGTTAATATGCTTTTACTAATTTGTCAGTTTTTCATCCCATTATTTCATCAGGAGCACAAAACAAGTTTTGCCTCCTAGCCACATGAAGATTGGGCTCAGAGAAGCTTGACATTTCATGGATGAGGGCTGACATGAAGCTGGTTCCTAATCCAACATCTTAATTGCTACTTTAATCTAACTCGATTCCTCCACGAGGAGAATGTCCTCTTTGCTAGCTGTCATTGAATAAATAGTACAATGTTAATATACTGAGCCAGGCACATTGTGAGGTACTTCTGGTTTTCAGTAATGGTACATTCTATGACCAAGGACCCGGCTTTAAATATTTACCTTGACAGTAGTTTTGGCTGAAGAATTTAATCCCTCTAGGAAAAGTGGGAAAACTATGTTCACAAAGTTATGTATTACAGCAGAGGTGGTATTCAGCCAGTTAGCGGAAATTTTGAGTAGTTCGGAGAACTGACAAATAGGCTGGCCCCACCCCCGCAGCCTCCCAGCTGATCTTCTTTTGTTGCCCTGAACAGGAGAACAGAGCTGGAAAGCAGGTTAGTGGAATGGGAAGGGAATGGGGATTTTGCAGTATCCTTCCCCTGCCATGCCCACAAAGCCTGCCCACAAGGCCACATCATGCCCACAAAGCCACACCCACAGAACCAGTACTCAAACATTTTGAATCCCACCACCGTATTCCAGCCAATTACGCCGAACAATATTGGTTGACTTTTCCCAATTTTGTTCATGCAGTTTTCATTCAGAATCTCCTGGGAAATATTTCTCCATTTTATGAAAATTGACCTTAAAGATCCGTTGAATTGCTTATAAAGCATCACATCAGCAAGCTAATTTCTGTCCAGTCAGCTTATTCTGTAAGTACTATATATAATGCCATTAACAGACTTTCTACTTCAAGATTATGCAACTTTTGGTGGACGAAGGGTCAGATTCCAAAATAGCAGGTGGAGGCATGAAACATTAAGCTTGATTTTTTTTTTTAAAAAAAAGTTCTTCCTCTTTTTTCACATTAGGTAAAGGTAAAGGTTCCTCCCAAACATACGTGCTAGTCGTTCCCAACTAACTCTCTGTTTCAAAGCCAAAGAGCCAGCGCTCTTTTTGGTCTCCGTGATCATATGACTGGCATGACTAAATGCTGAACATGCATGGAATGCTGTTACCTTCCCACCAAAGGTGGTTCCTATTTTTCTACTTAAATTTAGTAAAATAAATTGTGAAAAATCTGGGATATGCAAGTAAATCTATCAGGGGGAACATGCTTTCCTGGCATTCTGACTATGTACAGTATATCTGTTTTATATCTATGCTGAGAAACATTTCTATTTTTTTTTTTTTTTGCTTTTTCATAAATTTTATTTTGTTTGTACAAACGTCACATCTTTGCAACACATTACATTTTTTTTACCTAACTGTTGTGTCTGTTTTATCTATACCAATAAATCTTTTATAACTATGACTTTATATATTTGTACATTTACATTATTTCATACATTTTTTTCATTCTATATGTAATATTATATACATTCTATGTGTAACAGTTTTTACTACATTTATGTCATTTTGTGTAATATTTGCTATAGTCTATAAAATATTTCAATCTTTTAATCCTTTTGTAGTTGTCTATTGTTTTGTTGATCTTTCTTCCTTTCTTTTTTGCTTTCCTGCTTTCCCCCTCCTTTCCTCTAGCCAATTGTACAATAAATCCCATACAGATAGTATTCAGATTCATCTTTCTCTTTTAGTTCTTTCGTGAGCCTATCCATCTCTGCACATTTCAATATTTTTTTAATTAAATTTTCTTCTGTTGGTATATAATTATTTTTCCAGTTTTGTGCGAATATAATTCTCGCTGCCGTAATGATGTATAAAATTAAGTATCTAATTTTTTTTTCATAATTTCCTTTTATAATCCCTAACAAAAATAATTTAGTGCAATTTGATGTGTAGTAATCTCCTCTAGCTAATCTTTTATTTTTTTTCCAATACTTTTGCTGAGAAACATTTCAAGAGATCTTTGTTAGATTCTTTTGCCTTTAGACATCCAAGAACTACATGTCTATTCTTTATTTTATAAACACGTGGACCCATTACAGCCAATGGTGAGCCATTGACGTTGGAACAACAGCAATATAATAGGTTGTGAAACCTTGGAAACAAAATGCTTCCATTATTGGTGATGACTAATAATAATTTTTGACTACTGACCTCAGTTCTGTTCAATTATGCCAGCATAGTTGTATATCCCTATCATTAGGTCAATCTAATGCTAAAACTAAGCACAGGCCAGAGATGTTATAGGAATGCCATTTTGATCAACTCCATAAAAATATCTTAGACAAAACTATTATTTAGAATGCAGCAATGCCATAGAGTTTGAACTTGTGTAGTGTACAATAATTATTTATTTGAAAAAAATCAAAATGCATTTACAACTTCATCTTTTTTTGATGACCTGCCTTTTATAACATGGTTCATAGGAGAGCAGTGCTGTACATCCCAACATATTATTTCAATGTAAAGAGAGACATATAAATGTGATATGGACTAGACATAAACTGATCAACTCACTTAATATATTAGTAGTAGTTATGCCAGAAATCTCAGAAGAACATTGGAGGTTCTTGACTTACTCACCTTATCTTCTTGCTATTCAGGAAAGGTGGTTGATTTCAAATATTAAGTAGGAACTTGAGAAAAAAATTATTTCATACATTTTTTTCATTCTATATGTAATATTCTATATATTCTATGTGTAACAGTTTTTACTACATTTATGTCATTTGACTTGTTCTTGACTTACTCACCTTATCTACTTGCTATTCGGGAAAGGTAGTTGATTTCAAATACTATGTAGGAACTTGAGAAAACAAATCCTGCCCCAATCTTTCATAAGAAAAGTTGCCTCTGAAAACCTTACTAAGTATACACATACTTACCAACAGCAATTCAAATCCCTTCCTTTCCCAATCACAAGATAATAACTCTAGCTAGGAAAATATGTTTTTTTTTGTGGAAGACTTATTTCTGGAGGCTAACATCTGCAATGACATTCTTTGAAAAGTAGATTTTCACTTTATGTATTTCTGAAAGTGTTTAAATTACCCATCTGAAAGTTGTTTCAAAGGAATAACTTAAAAGGAAATTATTTGGCATTGGATAACCCACTCAAGTGAAAATATACTGTGTAAAAAACTAACACATATTTATTATTTTTTTACTTTCACCATTTTGTTGTTGAACTAAACTTGCTAAATTGTTGAGAAAATTCTTCTTCTTCTTCTTCTTCTTCTTCTTCTTCTTCTTCCTCCTCCTCCTCCTCCTCCTCCTCCTCCTCCTCCTCCTCCTCCTCCTCCTCCTCCATCATCATTATGTTATGCAATTATAAAATGCCCAGTTACTTGTATGTTTCATCCTTATGGTCTAATTGTTTGGCCATTCAACATGTTAATTCCATGCCTGTTTGTGATTTCAAATATTTGCTTTAAGTATCCCTGCTTTGTTGGTTCTGATTTATATTAGCAGGCCACAATGGTGTGATTTTCAAATGCAGTATACTTTTGTCTGTTCTGTAATTATCCTTCCATTAATCATACATGACTACATCCTAATTGTCCAGCCATAGCTCCTAAATCCCATTGCACACATGTCATTAAATGTCCTTGACTTGAGTGGCAATCAATTTGCTACAGAACTTCTCCCCACTTCATTTTTTCACCATATTAAATGGGCTGCTCAATACAATTAGTAAGGCTCTTCTTCATCCAATGCTAAGACCTGTCTACCATGGGTGACCACCAGTAGAATCCGTCTTCTCCGGCATAGCTCACAATCTCAACAAACCATCACAAGACTCTACCTCATGACAAGGAGGGTATGTTATTATTTTATCAAAGAATAATATGGTAAGAGGCAAACAAAAATAATCACAAAGAGAATCTCATTGCGATCTTAAAATAACATCTTAAAATACAATAGCAGCCTAGCAAGTGGTTTATAGTTTGTTTTGGTTTGTTTTGATAGATCTACATTTGATCTAATCAAAATACAATATGTTGTTCTTATAATAATGTTTAAACTGTTTATTATTCCACCTAATAAGTATAGGGATGATGTAAAAATTATAATAATCAACTATTTTTGTTATTAAACCTCTATATTTTATTATTATTTCTCCAATTCTTATTCTTCTATTCTGCTGTCCCAAATCTACAAAAATTACTTTTCTCTTCTCCATTATTGTTGTGTTTCGGGTCTAGCTGGCAATCAAAACTATAAAACCATAACATTTTAACAACTTAATTTTCAAAAGCTTTTTCAATACTGCGATTCCCCCCACACACACACATTTGGGAAATATGGAAATTTTATTTTCTTGCACAGATGCCAAGGGATCATAATGGCTATTCTGTAATGACATTGTTTATAGTTAGCCTGAGCATCTTTGTTACATCCACTAATTATGCAATCCACACTTTGTTTTCTTTTTACAAAGTCTACATTTGATGCTGTTTAATGTATGTTGAATCTTTGATGCCATTTCATTTGTTTGTAATGCTTGTTGGTGAACTGCAAAATCATCATTCTACCTCATTCTTGATGGTGCCAGTTTGCAAACATAACCAGTTCTTGATCTCATCTATTATATTTTACATTTATTTTATGTATTATCCATGTAGTAACTTACTTTTTTAATTTTCCTCCCCGTCCTCCCTCCTCCTCCAAGATGTTTTCTTCCAAATTGTGATGAGCATTTTCAACTGTCTGTATTATCTCCAGTGAACCACAGTCTCAAATTTTTTGGTCCTAGATAAAGTTGATGGATGGTACATGGACGAAAAGGATGATGTACTACATCAATTTGAGGGATTTTAATTTAAATTTAAGCTGTTCAGATTTCTATATCAATAATATAGCTTACTGAGTGATTGATTGATTGATTGATTGATTGAACGAACTCCCCATCTTTCTGAGAGGGGAACTCTGTCTTACTGTTATCTTATGTACATATTTTTAAAATTTATATTATTTTAATGATGAATTTAGAATTTTTCACTCTCATTTTAAATATTCTGAGCTGACTTTCTAATTATTTCACTACCCAAGATGTTAATTTAATTTGTATATTGCTAGACTGCATTTTCCTGTACCGGAAAATATTTTCTTTACCGGATTTCTATTTTTAACTGTAACTCTTCATTTTGCTCATTTTTTCTTTACTTATCCATTTTAGTTTGTTCATTTTGTTCTTCTGCATAGCATCACATGTTTGTCCAATCCAAATTCAATTTTGATATCTATATATCCTTACTTTATTATATATAGATTTGATTTTTGGTTTTGATTTCCTGTTCATTTTCAAATGAGCCTTGTTTAAAAGGTTTTTCCACTTTATTTTAAGAATTTATTGATTGAACATCATCAGCCAGAAACTATAATACAGGCTGGTCTGGTGTGTATTGTTAAATAGGTATTTTGTGATTTCCCAGTTTAGGACTGGGAAAATATGATTAGATCCTACTTACTCAGCCAACTTTCATTGATAAATGAGGACTAGAACCTAGGATTTCCTATTCCTTGTCCATAACTTTAATCAATACATACCATCTTTATTTCTCTCTTTCCATCTCCCCAAAATCTTTGATGCCATAATAATTCATAATCCCATTATGAGTTTCTCTGTCAGAATGAATGGAAGCTACCAAAATACAATGGAGAATATTTGGAGAACATTGTACAAAGTCTCATCTCTTTTGGGGATGAAAGGATTCTTCTTCTTCTTCTTCTTCTTCTTCTTCTTCTTCTTCTTCTTCTTCTTCTTCTTCTTCTTCTTCTTCTTCTTCTTCTTCTTCTCCTCCTCCTCCTCCTCCTCCTTCTCCTCCTCCTCCTCATCTTCCTCCTCCTTCTATCATCAGAAGGGACATTGGAAGTCTTCTATTTCAGCACCCTGTACCATAAGTGACTGTCCAATCTTTTTAAAAGCCTCCAGTGCACACACAACCTCTGAAGGCAAGCCATTCCACTGGTTCTCTCTTCTCCTTAGTTCTATGTTGCTTCACTCCTTGGTTATTTTCCAACCATTATTTCTTATTCTGCCTTCTGGTGCTTTGGAAAATAAGTTGTTATTTTCTTCTTTGTGGCAGCCCCTCAAATATTGGAACACTGCTATCATGTCACCTATACTCCTCCTTAATTACTAAACTAGGATTAGCCTAGTTTAAATTATTAAACTGGAATTAATAATGACAAACTATATAGGCCACTCTTTTTCATAGGGAAATATTCATGTGCTATTGTAGGACTATCTTTAAGTCACATTTTTTAGAGTTGTTAGGGACAAGATGTCTTAATTCTTTGAGCAAATACTTTTGTCATGCTGGGTTTTGAACTACTGTATATACTCGAGTATAAGCCTAGTTTTTCAGCCCACTTTTTGGGCTGAAAAAAGCCGCCTCGGCTTATACTCGAGTCAGTGAAAAATTTGCCCGAAATGGAGGAGAAAAAGGGGCGGGGCCATGCCGCTGGGTGACACTCGTGAATGGCCCAGTGCCCCTGTGAGTTTCCCCTCCCTCTGTGTCAGTTTGCCGCGCAGCGCGCACCGCACCATCCCCCCTCCTCACGTTCTAATGTAATGCAGGGCTGTCTTACGATTCCCCTTCCTCCCCCTCCTGCCGCTCTGCAACGATGTCCCACCTCCTCCTTGTTATGGCAAGCAGCCACATAGCGATGTCCAACCTCCTCTGGTACAGTGATCCAATGATAGGAATCACTGTGCCGTGTGTCATAGGAGGCGGGACATCGCTCCCGCGGCTGCACGGGACATCATCATCACAGCGGGACATCAGCATCATGAGGTGAGTGAAGTATTTCATTGAATACACCGCTAGTTTACTGTTTTTCTTTGAAATAAATATTCAAAAACATTATTGGTATCTATTTTTATTTTTGAAATTTACCGGTAGCTGCTGCATTTCCCACCCTAGGCTTATACTCGAGTCAATAACTTTTCCAGTTCTTTTTGTGGTAAAATTAGGTGCCTCGGCTTATATTCGGGTCGGCCTATACTCGAGTATATATGGTAATTTGAGTGCAATGGGGAAAGCAATGTGATGTGATGATAATTTTAATTTAAGACAGGATTATATCTGCAGCATTAATCACACTTGGAAATGAAGCCCTATTGAAATATATATACTACAATTTTTGCATAGCAGGATTGAGGGGAAGAGAAAGAACAATCACTACATGCAATTTATCTACTGGAAGACAATATTTATCAGAATAAGAAACTGAAGTACACCATATAAGCATGTGTCATATATTTGCCAGCCGCTGAATGCTGTGCTTTACCCAGATACAATAATACATATCATAATACAATTTTGTGCAGGATAACTTTTTCACTGTATTCTTTAAACATAATTCCTCTCTCTGCCAATCTCCTATTATAACATTGCTGAAAATCTCACTTGGAGACTGAGAAAAAAAACTTCTTTGAGTTTAGCTCCTTTGAAACAAAACAAAAAAGAGAGAAAGAAATAATTTTCTTTTGCTTCTAGAGGGGAAAAAAAGAATATTTGAACTAAAATCCCACCAAACGAGGAAGCCACATGATACAAAAACTCTCTATAGGTCTAAAGCGTACAAAGAAGAATAACTGCAAAGAAGAGTATGGGACAATGTGGCTGCAAAGAATGACAAGGGGAAAAAAATATTTGGGGAATAAATGTGAAATAAAATACCTGCCCATGGAGGTACAATATAAGCTGTATTTCACACAGACTAAAAATAGCATTTTGCTTCAGACTTTGACAGCCTTTCAGGAGTGGGGCAAAGGTAATAGCCATCAAGAAAGAAAGAAAAGATGTAAATGAGAAATATCAATCTTTCGCTTCTTCGTTTTTCACTGTCAAGATCTTTATATTCTCTGTCTATATCGTCCTTCCTGGGCTGTTCTTGAGCTGCAGATCTTTGATCTTTTTGAAAGCCTGAAAATGCTTTCAAAGGGTTATTCATGTACCTGTGTGTAGGTGTCTTGATAATTGATGTCAATCGGAAGCTGATTTCATTATGTACCTACTTTGCTGTTTAATCACCTCGGAAGAGTATGATGGCATAAAATGAAAGGGGGAACATATACTCTCAAAATATGTCTATCCTTATATATATATTTATGCTGTTGAATGAAACTACGACTATTACATAGATGCGGATAAGGTACCAAAGCTATTGTCTGAAGTATTTGGTTAGAAGTAAGACCCTGAGCTTGTTGATTAAAAAGGTCAGCAGTTTGGTGGTTTGAATCCCTAGTGCCACATAATGGAGTGAGCTCCCGTTATTTGTCCCAGCTTCTGCCAATCTAACAGTTCAAAAACATGGAAAAATGCAAGTAAAAAAAATAGGGACCGCCTTTAATGGGAAGTTAAACAGCATTCCGTGCTCCTTCAGCATTTAGTCAAGCCGGGCGCATGACCACGGAGACATCTTTGGACAGCGCTGGCTCTTTGGCTTTGAAACAAAGATGAGCACTGCCACCTAGAGTCAGGAATGACTAGCACATATGTGCGAGGGGAACCTTTACCTTTAGATGTCATAACTTGAGATTGGGGAGGGTGATGGGGGGTTTCTCAAGGGACATTCCAGGAAGAATGATTCTGATACCGAAAAGATTGTCCAAATTTGCATATAAAGTATCTTAGTAAGTGTTCTTTTCCATCTGGAATTCATGTATAGAGAACGTCTAGATTTGAGATGGATGTGAAGCAGTGTTAATTTGTGATGCTTCCGTAGGGATCACATGTAAATTGAAGGATGCATTTTTATCTTTCGAGCCACTCAGCATTTACAAAATAAGTGACAAATTGGAGCCCAACTCCAAATAATTTTCCACTGCAGTCTTTGCATTTGAGACTTTACACAATGGAGTTGCTTCTGTTTCTAAACAATGAGAGGTTGTTGAGAGTTAAAATCCCATCTGGAAATCCATTTTAATTTGTCAAATATGCATCTGTGTATATTATATCATGATGCAGATAGTATATATGTATCTCTCAATGCAGAACACTGGTGTAGAATGAGAATAAGGAAACATAGTTTTACCTATGAGAACATGGGTAAGCTAAAATAAGTATTTTGTATTTGACCTAGGCATTTAGCCTCTATGAAACCTTTATTCAGAAATTTCACTTGAAGAGATTTACGGTAAGTTGAATCTTTGAATTACTGAATTCCCCCAAATTCAAAAGTATTGTCTGCATGGCCAAAATGAATAATAATCCTCCACCACCACCTCCTTTCAAATTAAATACAGTTGGATTATTGATATTAGTGACCTGAACTATATCAGAGCTGTTTCCCAAATTTGTTAGTATTCACAGATGCATGAAAACAGTAGAAGCTCTATTGACTTTCTCCATCGTCTCTGTGGTGGCACAGTGGTTAGAATGCAGTATTGCAAGCTAATTCTGCCAACTGCCAGAACTTCGATCCTCACTGGCTCAAGGTTGACTCAAGACTTCCTTCCTGCTGAGATCGGTAACATGAGGACTTAGGTCTTTTGACCTAAGAGTGTTACAGGGAAACACACACACACACACACACACACACACACACACACACACACACATTTCAGTTCACACATGCAATCTAAATTAATACCAATTTACTTCTATTTTGTATAAACTTAAATATAGCTCAGGGGCTCTTTGCAAACTATATCTAACTATTATCAATTGCATCTATTTGGCCTACATTACTTTTCCTTCAATACTTCTTTAAAAATATAAATACTCTGCACATTGCAGCTTTTATGAAGTATTTAAGTCAATAAAAGCAAAAGTATGCTTATTTACTAAGCATAATATGTCACTTTAAAACATCTAAGGAAGTGTGAAAATGTATTACATACATATTCTCTAACCTGACAGTTTTATTTAATAACTTATTTCTCTAAATGAATTTTAAAAGCTATGGTTCTGACTCAAATACGCAGAAAATGCAAATATAACTAAACTCATTACTGAAAATGATATGTATATTATAGGTTTGGCACATAATTCCTATCCATATTTCTTTAGGAAGAAAGAGAGAAAATATGAAATAAACCTACCTATTTTCTGCATTGCTGCAAAACAAAAAACAAAAAACCCTAGGAATATTTTATTATTATTTTGCATGACTAAAACTATTGCATATCTCTTGGCATTGGGGGGTATATCAAAGGTACAAGAAGTTAAGCAGGAAGACAAACAATTTTCGAGCACAAGTGGTATTTTTGTCGAATGTCAAAAGAAAAGGGGATAGAAATTTTTGGAAATGAAGCATTGGCTCAAGTACTAATGCCCAGAATACTGCAGAAAGAGTTTCAGGAATAGAGTCCTCCATTGTACAACAGCATAGATCGTATCAGTGATGACAAACCAATGGCACAAGTGTCCATAATGTTTTGGGTGACACACCAGCATACACCACTATCCAGCAATAACTGTTGTGGCCTTTCAGCAGAGTTCGACAGTGAGGAAGTTGGGGAGGAACGTTGGCCAGTCCTGGAGGCTGGGGAAGACTTGTACAAGGTCTCTGTGTCAGAGGCAGAGATGGGGCCAGGGCCATCTGGCAATTATCAGCTGCCTTCTGAGCTAGACAGCAGTGAGATAGAGGAAAAGATAAAGCCTGTTCCCAGTGTGCACATGCGCAGAGCTGCCAGAAGAAAAGAACAGCTCAGAAATCAGGGTAGTTTTGGGAGTAAAGCCACAGGTGGATGGTGAATGGTCCCTCCCATAGAAATAAAAGAGGAGCGAAAGGGGAGTAGGCTTTTGCAGGAAACAATTTGTTCATTCATTCATTCATTTCAGGAGTGTGAAGATCTGCCCATGAATCTCAGAGACTCTGTTGCAAGTCTTTTCTTGCACAGCACTGTGTTTGGAAAATATTTACATGGCAGCTTTCCAAGCTAGGTAAGGTCTTTGGTCATAAATTCATCTTTGAAAGATTGTTTACCAGGCCTTTGCTGAATGTGAATGAGAGGAATTCACGCTCATTTAATAAAAGGGGTTTTGCTGGGACTAGGAATCTGCTTCATGCGTTTTGGGGAAGCCTAGGTCAGAACCATAACTATCCTTAAAAGCACAGTTCATTCTTGTGCAATTTCCAAAGACTGCAGAGACTGTGTGAGAAAGGAGTGTGGTCTTGTGCAATCTCCAGACCTTCTGAAAATTGTTTGAGAATAAAGTGTGCTTTTGAGCAATTTTCAGAAGCTGCAGAGGTTACGGAAGAGCATTCTCTGAAGCCATTTTAAGACTCAGATGACCCAGAGCAAGCTCAGATGGGCCACAGCGAATTGAAAGAGAAAACTATCTGAAGGTAAGCAGCATGCTTCAGATCCTGGGGAATACTGGGCTGTGAGGGCAATTGTATCATTTCCCCAAGGCTCACATTCTTTGGGGAATGGTGCAGCCATGCTCTAAGACTGATGTCAAGGCTCAGGTTTGTAGTCAAATTACACTATTCAGGATGGCCTAATTGAGAGAAGGTGTAGAATTGTTCATTTTTGGTGGGCAGAGAGTGACATGTACCAGAAGAATACAGTTAGGCCTTTTCCAAATTTTTGACACACTGAGCCCAAAAGGGTCACCATCACTGGATAAGATTATCTTCAAGGATTGTTCTGATCCTTACATTTTAACAGTTCTCCACTGAAACAAATATAAAATAAAAATAATGCAATAATAGCCTAAAGGATTCCCCATCCTACATGCTAGTTATATGGTGAAAACGAAAGAGTTCATCTTTCAGAACGTATGAAGTGATTTAAATCTAGGGCAGGAAGCAAACATTAAAATAAATTTTAACTGACTTTGCCCCAACTTTCATTGATATAACAAAAAGAGAGGAAAAATGCTGGGAGGCTATTTAGAGGGAAGTGAGTACGGCCATGAAGGGCACAAGGAACAGCTGCTACCAAGGCAACAGTCAGATAAGAGGGGGCTGGAAGTTGAATGTTACTGAAGAAAAAAATGAATATTCAACTTTTCAAAAGTTTTCAAATTGAAAATCTGAGATTCTTCCCGCAGGCAGCTTCCTCATTCACATAAAGATAAATAGTGATTTGATTTGATTGATTTGATTTGATTTATTCACTTTGTATGCCGCCCTATTCCCGAGAGACTCAGGGCGGCTAACAATCAAAAAGAGAGGGGGATACAGAATAAAAATAAAAAGACAAACACATTTAAAAACAACAACAGTCATATCCTCGGATGGGGCTGGAAAATTCAACAGCCCCAGGCCTGCCGGAACAGCCAGGTCTTAATTGCTTTGTGGAAAGCCAGAAGGGTGGTGAGGGTCCGGATCTCAACAGGGAGCTCGTTCCAGAGGGCTGGAGCAGCCACAGAGAAGGCCCTCCCCCGGGGAGTTGCCAGTCGACACTGGCCGGCAGATGGAATTCAGAGGAGGCCTAGTCTGTGGGATCTGATAGGTCTTTGGGAGGTAATTGGCAGGTAATTGGCAGGAGGCGATCTCTCAAGTACCCAGGTCCAATACCATGTAGTGGAAGGAGGAAACTCATCCAGACTTGTTAGAGTTTGTTACTCTAGCTCAGGGTTGTCAAAGTCAAGGCTCAGGGGCTGGATCTGGCCTGTGGGGTGCTTAGATCTGGCCCATGGGGCTGCCCTGGAAACAGTGAAGGACTGGCCTACAGTGCCTTTGCCAACAAAAACAGCTCAGGAGAGCTGTGGGCAGCCCTCACAAGCTCCATTTTCACTGTCAAAGGGTTGCAGGAAGGTGTCACAGCTGAAAACGGAGCTTGGGAGCCCGTTTGCGCTGGAGGAGTGCTTGGGTCACCACAGATACCCCGACACAAGTGATATTGAGCTGGCCACACCCCCTCCTCCAGCTCAAACACAATCCTGATGCGACCCTCAATGTAATTGAGTTTGACATCCCTGCTCTAGTCTATTTCTTGTCATTCCTATGGTGTCTATTTCCTAAAATAGTCTACATTGAAGAGTTGAAAATGCTTAATGCCTCTTTAAAAGGGATGTTGAATGCCAAGAACAAGGAGGCCATAACCACTTCTGTGGGGAGTGTACTGAGAAGGCCTGCTTCATAGTCTACCTTTTTTTTTCTTTATTTCCTGCCCGAGAACAATCTTGACATTAATTCAGTCAGGTGACCATTTCAATAGCATTGTGCTGAAGCTCCATTGAGCTTTAAAGGGAATAACCAGTTGTTTGAATAGGCATCCAAAATGTAGGTGCAAAGGCAGCAAAATACTGCATGTTTTCTACTGCAATAGCAAATTGTTTTTGCTAGTAGTCTGGCTTCTGTATTTTGCACTAGATGTAGAAGATGAGGATTTGCTTGTTTGGGAACTTTACATGCAGGGGTGGTATTCACTTACCTTCCCTACTGGTTCACAAATGTGAGAGTGTGCTCAGCCTTCTGTGCATGCACCTTTGGTGAAAAAAGGGCCTAAATGGGATGCCATAGAAACGTGGTGGGTGGACGGGGTCACCCACAATTTCCGCTACCAGGTTGGGCAAACCAGTCCAAAGCGGTAGAATTCCACCTCTGCTTACATGATAAATTTTGCAGAAGTCCAAATGTATGGTGAGTAAGAGTAAGTTACTGTCGGCAAGGTTTTTGAGTCCAGGTACAACTACACCTGGTGCACCAGCTGAATTTCGCCTGTTTGTTTGCAAAGAAACCCAGAACTTATCCACACAAAATCGCCATGAATTTGATCACCTTTATCTGCCTGTAAGCCCACAAAAGTATCCAGATGGCATCCAAGCTCTTCCTCCTGTATCTCCTCCTAAAGACATCTGCAGATGCAGTAAGAACAAAT
Organism: Thamnophis elegans; assembly: GCF_009769535.1. Taxonomy (NCBI): domain Eukaryota; kingdom Metazoa; phylum Chordata; class Lepidosauria; order Squamata; family Natricidae; genus Thamnophis; species Thamnophis elegans. The sequence goes on from NC_045551.1 coordinate 51,886,291, forward strand.
GTGATTGTAAAGTCCCTTAGTTTAGGACAGGTTTATGTTGCAGCTCCTGAATTTCAACAATTACAGCAGTATTATTATAGTTGGTCATATGGTCAGCCTGATGTTTAGACTGAGGATGTAAGTTGTTCCAAGTAAAGCTGCCTTTTGAAATTGACCGGTGGTGATTTTGTCAATGCTGATAGGGTCCAACTAGTGTTCCAAATGTTTTGAGGTTGCATCCAAAGCTTCTTAGTACCATCTCTGTTTTCTTTCCACAGTACTCCCCTTGTTTTTGCAAGTGTTTAAATTTTGTGATTTTTCTTCAATTCCTTCATTTTTCTTTTGCAGCCTACCGCTACCATTATTACAAGGTAACATCGTAGTGTGATTATTATTCTTTCCCTTTTGACTAATAAATTATGAATATTAATGCTGTTTTTACCAATTGTAAATGTTAATATCACCCTGTCTTTCAATTCATATACTCTCATTTGATCCTAAAAAAGGGGGTAGTGTGTGTTTACATGGGTTGCCTGTTGCATGATGTATCACCTGGTGTATCATTTGTAAGACAATCTTCTCCTTTTACTTCCTAAGAGATACACACTCTTCATTCTCATTCATTTGGTAAAACAAGAATGTTTCCAGTTAATTATTATATAGTGTATTTCTTCACAAATGCAAGGAAGGTAATGAGGATTAAGATCTGTATCATAGTTTGCTGCTGAAATAATAATTTAAAATAGAAATAAAACAGAAAATATGTCTTTTTTTGCTTTTTCTAAACTAATATTGAATAAAAATTAACCAAGGTTACTAATTACTATCAAACTTAAAGTTTTGACCATAATGTAAATATAATGGTGATATGAACAAATTATTATTGTTACAACTGTGAGTACAACTGTTATTACACTATTACAGATGTTAAAACCGATAGGAAGGCAATGTAGAATAGAGAAATATAAAAGAAATATGTAAGCCGATACAGAAGGCTGTAAAACTATTTTATATTGTTATGTGTGTCTTGTTTTTTCTTGTATTTGTCTTTTTTAAGGTTCAAATGTTTAATAAAAACTATTTAAAAAAATAATATAGAATAGAATACTTTATTTGGCCAAGTGATTAGATACACAAGAAATTTGTCTCTGGTGCAGAAGCTCTCAGTGTACCTGCAAACAATAAAGTAATAATAATCATAATAATGATACCAATAAGAGAAGGTAGTAGAAAAAAGAGAAAAATAGTAATACAGATATACTATAGCCATAGTATTGTATGTATTAGTATTAGTGTTAGCGTTAGCGTTAGCGTTAGCGTTAGCGTTAGCGTTAGCATTAACATTAACATTAACATTAACATTAACATTAACATTAACATTAACATTAGGATAGGATAGAATAGGATAGGATAGGATACAGTTATATGCAGTATAGTATACAGGTGTACTACATGGTTATATATGTCTAGATATTTAGACAATAAGACAATTCTATTGGAATTAGGTGTTCATGAATTTGTTTCCGTGAAAGTGCTTATTTTAAATTTCTTGAAGTTCATCCTATGTGTAGTTGATTGTACTTATTCACTTGTTGACAACTTTTAAAAGAAGGCCAATTTGGAGGAGCAATTCTCTTCAGTTCTTACTAACCTTGTAATCTTGCTAATTAATCACACACCAACAGTTCTGACAAGTTAGGGCATATATGTACAGCCAACATACACACATGCAGGTCAATTGCATACTTGCATACATAAAATATATAGCAGAAGTAAATTTCCTCCTGCTATGGGTATGATTACAATCTTAGACAATTTCCTGCTTCCCAGCAGTCTCAATACCAAATCCCATGTTATTTGGGAAAGAATGGATACATTGGGCAACCCAACTCTCTTGTTTTCCACACCTTGCTTGTTTTAGTTCATTATTTCAAGCCTTTGCAAATTTAGAAAAACAACAAAACCCACCTCACACAATATTTTGCCAATGCACGTTTTCTAGTCTATATTCTGCAGATATTTTTCCTCCAATTGAATGTAGTTCTAAATTTGTTATTTACTAAAATACAGATTTAGGTGCGCTCTTTCATACTATGTGCACATTTCTAAATGCTGAATCACATGACAACATTTCTAAATTACTTATTTTTGTGTGCAGTGACTGTGCAATTGATTTGTGTGTACATTTGGGAGATACAAATTAGGTATGTTCACATAAAACTTTCAGATAAATGAATTATGCTCCATTTCAACTGACATCCCCAGTTACCAAATTTTCAATTGTTGAGAAATTTGTTAACTTCAAAAGTTTTTATGTAAGTTTCCTTCCTCCCTCCCTCCCTCCCTCCCTCCCTCCCTCCCTCCCTCCCTCCCTTCCTTCCTTCCTTCCTTCCTTCCTCCCTCCCTCCCTCCCCTCTCTCCCTCCCTCCCTCCTCCCTCCCTTCCTCCTCCTTCTCTCTCCCTCTCCTTTTCATCCCTTTAGACTTAGATTTTTATTTTAAACATGAAACTGTAATAGATACAGATATGTAACAAAATGATATATAATCCTATATAACAAAATAATGAAAGTTCTGATTTTCATCATGCTTTAAATATGAAAAGGCTACTTAGATTGTAATAATCCATTTGGTTCTATTCTGATTCGAAGATGTCAAAAGAGTGGCAAACCCTTCTGGATGTCAAAAGGAAATTTACCCTTCAGCAGAGACCTCTCCTGATCACAATTTCAGGGTGGGGAAAGTAACTAGCAAAACTATCTGAATGTATTTCTTCTGGAATTTCTGTTTAGCCAATTAACTTCACAGACCAGCATGTGACAATTACTGAAAACTCCACATCTTCATAGAAATATTGATGTTGGGTTGACTTTGGCTCAAAGTAGGCTTTTCTATCTGTCTTCTATCTATAAGTCAGCAGGCACTCAATTGTGCATGGATAGTGTGTGCCTTTGTGTTTGAAGGGGAGAAAGATGGGGCAAGGAGAATTGCTAGGTCCTTGACATTACAAGAAGGAAGGGAAGAAATAAAAAGTAGGTATAGCATTTGTAAGAAAGCTTTGAAGTATTTAGAGTCATCAGGTGTGGTGTTTGAATGCATGAGTTGAGAGACAAACAAAACATGATTCATTTCCAATGAAAACCAAGGAGCATTTTTTTGCATCTCTTTGGTATTTAGAGATGCAAACTCTAATAATAGGAATGTGTATTGCTAAACAGTGCAAAATGAAAAATGGGAAAGAATGTGTGAGCACAAATCTATCACTATTTTAGTTTGACTTTACTTTATTTCTTGAACTTTGTAAATGGAGAGGAGCCTACATCTATCAGAAAATTTCAGGATGGAGCCTGATTCCATGGTATGCAGGAACAGGAAACCTTGCTTTGTAGGTAGGTTGTCAACTCTGAAGCTGACCTGGCTGAAACCATCTTGGTTGTCAGTGTTGCTGGAGCTGAGGAATAGGGAGAGGGAAATAGAGATAGCTGGGGTTTTGTAGCCAAAGCAAAATACTTTCTCCTTGGAACCAAGGACATTCTCACACTTGATCAGAAAGAGGAGGAGTGATGTTACCAGGCAACCGGACAACACCTTGATTGGACCACATGACTAATTGTTTGGGGAAGGGGAAAAACCTCTACTTTTAATTAGGCAAAAACCATGGGAATCTCCAAAGTCGGTTTTCACCAGAACTGTGCCAATGTTCACCGCTGGGTGAGATCATGTGACAGCACAGGGTAAAGTACCATCAATACGCGGATGATACTCAACTGTATCTTTCTGCCCCGTGCCAGCTCAGTGTAGCGGCGGATGTGATGTGCCGATGCCTGGAGGCTGTTAGGATCTGGATGGGGGTGAAGAAACTTGTGCTCAATCCCGATAAGACTGAGTGGCTTTGGATGCTGCCCCCGAAGGACTGCTTAGACAGTCCATCCTTAACACTGGGGGGCAAAAACCTATGCCCCTCAGAGAGGGTCTGCAATTTGGGGGTCCTCCTGAATTCGCAGCTGAAACTGGAACATCATCTATTGGCTGTGACCAGGGGGGCCTTTGCCCAAGTGCGTCTGGTGCACCAATTGCGGCCCTATTTGGATCGGAAGGCACTTCAAACAGTCACTCACGCCCTTGTCACCTCGAGGCTGGATTATTGCAATGCACTCTACATGGGGCTACCCTTGAAAAGCATTCGGAGACTGCAGTTAGTCCAGATTGCAGCTGCACGAGCGATATTGGGTGCACCGAGGTACACCCACGTTACACCTGTCCTCCGCGAGCTGCACTGGCTACCAATTGGTCTCCGGATGCAATTCAAGATGTTGGTTATCACCTTTAAAGCCCTACATTACTTAGGGCCAGAGTACCTTCGAGACCGCCTACTGCCACATACCTCCCAGTGGCCAGTAAGATCCCACAGATTGGGCCTCCTTCAGATGCCATCAGCCAGACAGTGTCAGCTGGCGGGCCCTCAGAGGAGAGCCTTCTCTGTGGCTGCTTCGACTCTTTGGAACCAGCTACCCCCAGAGATCTGGACCATACCGACTCTCATGGCCTTCAGGAAAGCTGTAAAAACTTGGATGTTCCGGCAGGCCTGGGGCTGTTGACCTCACTGTTGAGGTCCAGCCCCGATTAGAATGAATGTATGAGGTGTTGCTGTTTTAAACTGTTTCTTTCATTATTGTTTCGTTATGTCTTTTTTTTTTCTCTTTATTTTTGTAAGCCGCCCAGAGTCCTTCGAGATTGGGCGGCATATAAATGTGGTTAATAAATAAATAAATAAATAAATAAATAAATAAATAAATAAAAAATGTGATATATCCAATAAAACTATTGAGGAATTTATCTGCCTCGGAATTTGTTTGCTAAGGAATGATTAGTTGGAACCCAGACAATAATAGAGCAGACTGTGAACAACCCCCCTATGGACAGCTAGGAACTATCTATGGAATTTTTTTTCATTTGTTAGATATTTTTTTTAATCTGATGTAGATCACAAACTTTTTGATGAACGGTGCAAGTGGTATGGCCTGTCAGTGGAGCTGGCAGCAGATTCAAACAATGAGGAGGTTGGGGAGGAATATGGGCCAATCCTGAAGTCTGGGGAAGTCTGACGAGTCTGGGGAAGTCTGACGAGGGCTCTGCATCAGAAGCAGAGATAGGGCCAGGGCCATCTGACAGTTATCAGCTGCTTTTGGAGTCAGACATCAGTAAGGCAGACAAACAGCTGGAGCCTGTTCCCAGTGTGTGCATGCACAGAGTTGCCATATGAAAGTAACAGCTGAGGAACAAGGGTCAACTTGGGAGTAAGGCCACAGGTGGACGATGAATGGCCCCTTTCATAGGGAATAAAGGAGAAGCGAATGGGGAGGGGTGTTCGCAGGAGGCAATTAGTTCATTCCTGCATTCTTGCCAAGTATTGCGGCATCTGAAAGATATCGGCCTGGCCACTCTCCAAGCCTGAGAAGATTCAATAATTGTGAAATATCTTGAAAGACTGTGGGCTGGGACTTTGCTGGAGAGGAATTCACTGTAAATTAAATAAAAGGGGTTTATCAGGATGAGAACTCGGCTTCATGCTGCTGGGGTAGCCTAGGTCAGAACAGCAACATTTTCTCCTTCGAGAAATGTCGGGTCAAGAGCAATGATAGGAAATACCATAAAACACCAGGCGGTGCAGCTTTTATGAAAGCTGCTAATGGCAAGAACATAAATATGTCTTTTCAACTGTCTATGGTGTCTACAAAGCCCATTGCAAAACTTGAGTGTTTTGCTTCTTCTACTGTGCATGGACTTAGGAAGAGAGAGTTTTGTGATTCAATTCTATTCTATTCATGATGAACTTTCCCTGAACTTATATCAATATACTTCTTTGGAAAAAGCAGATGTTGCTACTCATATTTGCACAGTAGTCCAAATTCCCTAACCCATCATTTCATACATAGCTCTTGATTTAAAGGTGGCTTGAAAATCAACAAATGCAAAATGTTTTTCACAGAGACTAGATGTCAAGTTTCTGTTGTTGTGAAAACACACTTGGACTGTTGCCAAAGAATTTGGTAAAGTTAGGATTTGGCTGAAGATGCTAAGGCTTCATTTATAGTGATAGCAATAGCACTTAGACTTACTGTATGTATTTCTCCACGTTTACAGCACTCTCTGAGCAATTTACAAAGTCAGCATATTGCCTCTAACAGTCTGGGTCCTCATCTTACTGACCTCAGAAGAATGAAAGGCTGAGTCAACTTGAACCAATCAGGATCGAACTCTTGGCAGAGTTAGCCTGCAATACTACATTCTAACCACTGCATCATCAGGGCTCCTTTACAATCCTAAATGGCTTGGGACCAAATTGTTTAAAAGAACCTCTATATTTCATTTATTTAAAGAGCATATATGGCTATCTATCTCATATGATTACTCTAGACCAGTTTTTCTCAACCTTGGCAACTTGAAGATGTCTGGACTTCAACTCCCAGAATTCCCCAGCCAGAATGCTGGCTGGGGAATTCTGGGAGTTGAAGTCCAGACATCTTCAAGTTGCCAAGGTTGAGAAACACTGCTCTAGACAGCTAATAACAATACATAAAAACCAAAAGAACCCATCTCCCCAGATGTTAGACCAAGCATCCTCATAGTTCAATCCCTATCTTAGCCCAATACTTATTCTTAGTCTTTATTTATTTAGGTCCTATGATCAACCATAGAGAATATGTTTAAAACTTTCTAAGAAAATGTATTAGCTAGGAAGCATGAATGTCTGCAGAAAGGGGTTGGAATGGCAGTGGGAAGGGAATAAAGGAACATGAGTTATGATATTATATTACTAATACTTTGATTTACAGTTTGCATTCAAGAAAAGGACAGAATTTGTGTTAGTATTCAACATCACCATCAATGAATTCTCTCTGTCTCTGTCTCTCTGTCTGTCTCTCTCTGTCTCTCTCCATCCCTCTATCTCTGTCTCTGTCTCTCTGTCTCTCTGTCTCTGTCTCTCTGTCTCTCTGTCTCTGTCTCTCTGTCTCTGTCTCTCTGTCTCTGTCTCTGTCTCTCTGTCTCTCTCTCTGTCTGTCTGTCTGTCTGTCTCTCTCTGTCTCTGTCTCTCTGTCTCTCTCTCTGTCTCTCTGTCTCTCTCTCTCTCTGTCTGTCTGTCTGTCTGTCTGTCTGTCTGTCTCTCTCTCTCTCTCCTTGCATCTACAAGTAGCCATAGCTTTAAACCTGAGTTGTTCAAAGCAATTATTAGGGATTTCTTTTTATATTGGTATATCATTTTTGTTCTGATCATCAGTACTGTTCCCTGCTAATATACAGTATAACAATGTGATGGGTTAAATCATCTATGGCTGTAATAGTACATTCCCAAATGTTAATATAAGGTAGCTTTTTATGGCTAAGGTCCTATGCATACAAAAATGGGAATATATCTTGTAGAATCCAACAGAATTTAATTTGTTGTTAAAAACTATTTATAATCTTACTTGGCTTCTAATTTCTGTTGCTTAAATAACTTATGTACCCTCTTGAAAAAAAATGTTTTATCATCTTGCTTCCAGAAATCTGCACAAGTTGGGTTGTTTTTCACCCAGGTGATTGGCCTGGGAACTGTAACTGTTTTCCCACCTTATATGTCATGTTTTTTAGGTTGTAAAACTAATGGCATGATCGGTTTTACTACAGATATTGTAAACTATTATCAAAGCTTTTTAGTCCAAAGAGTGAGATCAAATCTTCCACTTAACTGCTTTAAGTGTTATTAAATAAAAAGATAGCAAAAAAAATTATTTGAAGTCAAAGGAACCTTCAGGTGGAATACAATATTTGATTGTAGAAAGTATATGTTAAAAATATTGCTAGTTATAAGCTCTCATACTAATAAGCATCTAAGTCACATAAACACAGAATTGGCTTTTGAAATGAATAATTAGATTAGGCATTTAAATGCATATTGCATGATGGAACATGTAACAGAATTTCTGAAATCCCATCTTTTGAAGTTGACTTCACTTTTGACCAAAAGAAGTTGAAATATGTACTGACTGGCAGGTTCCAAATGATCAACATTTCCCAGTATGTCGGATTCTCTACTCTCATCCCCATGGATGGAATCTCAAGCCGTTCCTTCTTTTTCAGTGATGATTTTGATATTGCTTGAACCCTCTAGTGCTGAAATAAATAAATAAATGCATAAAATAGGTGAAAGCAAACAATACTAGTTAAAGGAGAATTATGCATTTTGAATATGGAATTGGCTGGTGTCTTGGGATTATTGGTTGTTTTTTTTTAATGTAATGATTTTTCAGTTGGTGGAAAAGAATGGTCTAGATAAAATTATGAAAAGAGCAAATTCTCTTGAGGATTTGTCGGAAGTTAGCATCCTCTATTAGAAAAATGAAATATTTTAGGAAATATTAAAAGGGCAGAATATTTCCCCTAAACTGGAGGCAGAAACTCACCCACCCACCCACCCACCCACCCACACATACACACTTTTGTCAATGGGCCATTAAGGCCTGGGTCAGTCTATTCTACATAACAAAGATCTACCTCCTTTAGGCACAGCCATAATAGGAATCCCAAAGCCCTTTCATTACATTATCACACAGCAAGAGTCAACCAAGCTTGGGACTCAGGACAGCCTACAGAGTTGCCCCTGCAGGCCCCATGGGAGTCTGACAACCAATCAGAACACAAGCTCAAATTCAAAAGCCCAGAGTGGGCATAAAACTGAGGTACTCTCAGCATCTCTTCCCTTTTCCCCCAGGACCTCAAACCGTGTGGTCCTTTCTACCATTAAACACCATCTTTCCAAGCAGTCTCCATGTTTCCAGTGTCTTTCTTCCCACTTGGAACTGAACCCAGATGGATGTTTCTTCCAACAGGTTCAAATAATGCCCAGTTTCAAGTATTAATATTGATTGCATAGTTATGCCAATTCTCTGTTCGGAAAACATACCAAAGGCAATTTACAGCTCAAATCTGCTATGCTTGCACACATTTGAACTGACCACCAGGGACAAGCTTCAGAGAAGTCAAACTAAGCCTCCAGAAGCTTCAACTGCATTAACGCGGCAAGGCAAGTACATTTCTTGTTTATGCCAATGCCTTTTATGATTGTTCAAATATATTATTTATTTGATCTATGTTCTGTCTTTCTGCTCTGACCATTATTTAGCTAATGATTAAAAAGCAAAAAGAAAAGCAAGAGTCACCTTGGTGAAATGTACAGCATAGAAATTTAATAAACAAATGAAAACTAGATTAGTCTATAAAAAACTAAAATGCAGGTTGCAAATAATAATCTAATAATATTGTCATATATATATATATACAATCATTTTATATATATATATATATATATATATATATATATATATATATATATATATATATATATATATATATATATATATATATATATATATATATATTTAAAGTCACAACCCCTGGTATGCCCAAATATGGGAGGAAGGTCACACTTCCATTCTCTATCCTTTGGCTCGTCACAAGAGACCATCCAGACAGAAACCCAATATTTTTACTGTTGCCTTTTTGTTACATTTGTTATATTTGTGCTGATAAATAAATAAAGGGAGACTAGTATAGATCTATTTCAAGCTATTTAGCTCTCATCAGCTAGCCATACCCTGGTTCGATTCCCAGCAAGTGTGTGTGTGTGTGTGTGTGTGTGTGTGTGTGTGTGTGTCTGTGTGTGTGTCTGTGTGTGTGTGTGTGTCTGTGTGTGTGTGTCTGTGTGTGTCTGTGTGTGTGTGTCTGTGTGTGTCTGTGTGTGTATGTATATATATATATAAAAAATGACTCCTAATGTAAAATCAATCTTTGTTTACTAGTATAAATATTCATCCAGAATAGCAATATTTGTGTAAAAATTGAATGGAATTCCTAATGTATTCAAAACATTCCCACATTTTCAACACTTTTACTTCCAGAATATTTCAATATGTATGAAACACCTGGGTTTTTTAAAAATTACATTAGTTTTGCAGTTAGTAGAAATTGTATCTTTGTGTTCTACTTAAAGGTTTCAATGAACTATTTGCTATTGTTTCAGATATTCAGATAAAAAGGATTGTGTATATGGTTTCCAACTGCACCACCACCAAGATAATAATAATGACGGGGAAAACAGACCAATGGTGGGATTCAATTTTTTTTCAACCGGTTCTGTGGGTGTGGCTTGGTGGGCGGGCAGGGGAAGGCTACTGTAAAATATCCTTTCCCTCCTCACCCCAGGGAAAGGTTACTGCAAAATCCCCATTTCCTCCTGATCACCTGGGACTCGGGAGGCAGAGAATAGATGGGGGTGGGGCCAGTCAGAGGTGATATTTACCAGTTTGCCGAACTACTCAAAATTTCTGCTACAGGTTCTCCAGAACTGGTCAGAACTTGGTGAATACCACTTCAGAAACAGACCATAAAGATATGACTTAAATCATTAGGGACAATTCTATGAATGACTGAAGTATACATGTTGACTGGATGTTGGATGTTTCAATCCTGAATATAACATTGAGCTGAAACATCAAGACATATACTCTGAGAATATACCAACCTGTGTTGGAGGGAATATTACCACTTTCAACTCTATGAGATAAGATAGGACAAAACACAGACTTTACAAAAACGTATTACGTTAGTTAAAAAAGAAAAAAAGAAACATTTATCTTTGATTATACTAACTGAGGTGATTCTTTGGGATTCCAGAACAAGGTCTAGGTTTTTCAGTCAACTGTCTTCTCCTTATATACCAGATGAAGCAAATGCAGAGCTTAACATGACACCCATATTAAATGTATTCCTTAATATCATTCCTTAATCATTCAGATTTTCTTAGTGCTAGTGAAAATTGTTTAGGACTGTAACTTAAACAAAAGATTTCTGATTTCTAAATATAGCTTTGTTTATTTATGTCTGATTAAGAATGAACCTCTGTTCTTAATCACAGAGTTGGATACAACATTAAAAAAAATTGGTCTGATTTCTCATAAAGGAAAGTTACCTCAACTAAGTGAAGTTTGAACTACCTGATTGTAAAATCTGGATGACCTCTAGATGGCAGCAAAGGAACATGGAAAGCTTTCTTTTATGTGCCATCTAGGGTTCATATGGATTTTTACAGTCAGTATGTCATGATATTAAGTGTTATGTTTTTCATATTACTTAACAAGTGCAAATACACAACCAAATCATAAACTTCATATTCTGCCAACACATCTGCACTATGTTTGCAGATTAACATAATTGCCAATATCTTCTTAATTTATATGTAGCCAACTGATGCTTTCTTCAAAACAGATGGAAAGATTGAAGTAGAATATGATGAAATAATTGCAGAATTTGTGAGGCACATAAATTAACTTGCCCTTCCTTCGCAGCAGATCCTTTTAAAAATGTGATCCAGTTTGCAAACATTTCAAATTGAAGTCACCATAAAGTCTTGTAAACCAATTAACATATAAGATAGCTTTATATCTATAGTTTAGTGCTCCATTGGGATTCCACTACTTTACTGAGCTGAACTGCATGAGATACAGCTGATTATGAGTGGGCCAAAGACAGTTTGACCAATTTACGCTACAGTAAATGTCGAAGCAGTCAGCAATTTTATACTACTACCTTGTACTTTACTAAAATGTCATTGAAAGACAAACTTTAAAAAAAAATGCTCTTTTTATTTTCTTTTTTCTTACTGATTAGGAAGTTTCAGCAGCTAAGAATTATACAGATCAATGGGGAAAAAAGGGTAACAGAACACCATCTAACTTACACAAAAAGTAAGATATTGGAGGAGGAGGAGGGGGAGGAGGAGGAGGAGGAGGAGGAGGAGGAGGAGGAGGAGGAGGAGGAATCTTCAATTGTCTTCATTTTTGCTAAGTTCAAAATGCTGAGTAGTGCATTTCTATATTTATTTGCCTGTGATGTTGACCATGATATATGGAAGATTGCACATTAGAAAGCCAGAGAACTATATAGAAAAGAACGTGAATTAATGAGAAAAAAATGGAAATAAAGTGAAGACTAAGAGAAAGGCAATGATGTAATATATCTGAATGAAGATGATCTGATCCTGAGATATTGAATTAATGAATACATATGCTTACGAAGCTAAGAGAAAAACAAAGAATAACAGAAGTGAAGAAAGCTAGTCAGATTGTGAGATATGGAATGGATGAATACAAGCAGGAAAGACAACATAAAAGTTTGATTTATGAAGAAAATAGTTGAAATGTATATTCAGAAAGTAAGAATTGTCATCTTTGTTGTTATGGAACTTATGAATGTTACGGTAAAGCTTATATATATTAGTCATTCCCAACTCTAGGGGGCGGTGCTCATCTCTGTTTTAATGGCAAAGAGCCAGCGTTGTCCTAAAACTTCTCCATGGTCATGTGGCCAGCATGACTAAACACCAAAGGTTCACGGAATGCTGTTACCTTCCCACCAAAGGTGGTTCCTATTTTTCTACTTGCATTTTTTATTTGCTTTCGAACTGTTAGGTTGGCAGAAGCTGGAACAAGTAATGGGAGCTCACTCTATTATGTGGCACTAGGGATTCGAACCACCGAACTGCTAATCTTTCTGATCAAAAAGCTCAGTGTCTTATCCACTGAGCCACCATGTCCCTTATGAATGTAGGAGTTCATAAATGTCTGTTAACTGGAACCAAGGACTTGTATCATTCCACACTGACTCAAATCACTCTTCTTCCTCACACCTTTGAGAATGTTCCTTGTGAAGGATAATTATTAACCCCAACATGGATTGGAACTATTTCTCAAACATTCCATCGTCTTCAAGGAGATGTTCCACCTGGTGGGAAATAAGCATGCACTCAGTGCCTTTAAACAACACATTAAAAGCCTATATTATAAAGAGTGAATCAATTTAAAGCATTAACAATACTAATTACATATGAATTGTATGCATATATGAGATATACAGTATGTCAGAGGGTTCAACACCCCCCCTGACTTTTAAAGGGATCCACCTTATTGTTTCCACATGTTGATACCTGCACATGATGAAATACCTCTGTGCCATTTGCAGGCCCTGTAATTGTGAACAGCAAGCAGCAAATTGGCCTGCAGCTCCGTGGGTGGTCCAGTGAAGACAGATAAATTGATGTGCTATTTTCTCTCTCTCTCTCTTTCTTCCATGAACACACCATCATTTTAGCCATTGTCTATGCATTGCATGGGGGGGGGGGGAACTCGGTTACTCAGTGGCTAGGACACTGACCTTGTCGATCTGAAAGGTCGGCAGCTCAGCGGTTCAAATCCCTAGCGCCACGTAACCGAGTGAGCTCCTGTCACTTGTCCCAGCTTCTGCCAACCTAGCAGTTTGAAAGCATGTAAAAATGCAAGTAGAAAAATAAGGACGACCTTTGGTGGGAAAGTAACAGCGTTCTGTGCACCTTTGGTGTTTAGTCATGCTGGCCACATGACCACAGAGATGTCTTTGGACAGCTCTGGCTCTTCGACTTTGAAACGGAGATGAGCACCGCCCTCTAGAGTCAGGAACGACTAGCACATATGTATGAGGTGAACCTTTACCTTTTTATGCATTACAAGATAAAGGTCTCTTCCGCATGTTTCCAACCTATATGGCCCTGAGTTTCCTTGGCCCAGAATACTTGCTTATGTTGTCAGTCCATCTTGTCAGTCTCTTTCATGGGTGCTTTTTACCAAGGGGGGCGGGGTTCCATTCTATGATTGCCTTGGTCCACTTGCCATCAGTTCTTCTTGCTATGGGACCAGCCCATTTCCATTTCAATTCTTGTACGCTCTTGATATACCATATTTTTCAGAGTATAAGAAACACCTTTTTCCCTCAAAAAAGAGACTGAAAATCTGGGTGCATCTTATCCAGCATTTTTTGCCTCCGCAAATCCCGCCCCCTTCATCAAAATGGCCATGAAGAGCCTGTAGAAGGCTTTCAGAGAACTCCTGGGGGGTTGGGGAAGGCAGAAATGAGTGAAAAACAGCCTGTTTTTTGCTTAATTTGCCCCCCCCCCGGGCTTCCAGGAGTACTCTTTAAGCCTCCTAAAGGCTATGCATGCAAATCTTTTGACGGAAAATGGGCCTGTTTTTGTGAAAAATGGGCTGTTTTTGTTCATTTTGGGGAGGCACCCCCCAGGAGCACTCTGCAAGCCCCCTAAAGGCTATTCATGCCTTTTAGGGGGGCAAATGGGCCCGTTTTTGCAAAAAAACGGGCTGTTTCTGGGAGGTTTGCAGAGTTTGCCTCTTCAAAACCTTGGTGCGTCTTATACTCCGGTGCATCTTATACTCCAAAAAATATGGTAGTATACTTTTGTTTGTTCTTTAATCCATGTGCAGGTCTTTCTATCTTGCCTTGTGATGCCGAGCATGTATCTTTCCATGGCTATTTGTGCCACTCGTAGCTTTTGTATTGATTGTGAGGTTAGTGTCCACGTTTCCCAGGAACGCATACACATGTGCATATAATACTGTGTAGATATCATTCACCTGGATATTGACACCACCTCCTGGGAAACCCTGAAAACCTGGGACACCACCTCCTGGGAAACAAGATCGATCAACATGCCGCACGCTGATCCACCAAGGCTGCCAGACATCTGACGACAGAAGAATTACCATAGCACAAGTGAAGCCAGTACTTCGCAAATCCAGAGCTGCAAATGCTACAACAATGGTGCCCACACAGGTCTGCCCGACATGTGGCAGAACATTTCATAGCCGTATGGTCCTTACCAGCCACCTGCGAACACATCATGGACAGCCCACAACCTGTTGGATTCAAGGTCCTCTTCGAACACAATGGATGAACATCAGTGTCCATGTTCCCCAGGAACGCATACTCATGTGCATATAATACTGTGTAAATTTCATGTAGCGCTGATTTTTTTTCTGCCCAAGTTTAACTTAGCACCACATTCATTATAAAAAGAGCACATATTTCAGTCTTGCCTTTACTCTTCAAAAGTCTTGAAAAGTCTACCGTATATTTAGAGTTTTTAGTTCGCTAGTTATTATCTATCGTAACCGAACATATTGGAGAAGAAATTGTTGATTAGGCACTTCTTCAGGCTCTATTTTTAGCTCTGAACATTTCCAGTGGTAATATTTTCCCTATCCCTCCCCCCAAAAAGACTACATATTGTGTATGTGTGTGCATGCATCCATGTGTTTTAATCACCTTTAAACAATAGATCGGGCAAGTATTCCAAATCTTAATTTTGATTTTTGACAAGCGAGAGATACAGTGCATCAAATAAGGATTTAAATGTGACAAGTTTTAATAGGAAAGGAAAACATTCACATCTTGTGATCATGGTGATGAAATTTATATTGGGCAAGGCTATACATTGCAAAATAATTTAATTGGTGGTACTGGGTGGTACTGGATTGTTCTGTTGCAGTGTTTATATTTTAAAAATATATAATTAAGTTAAATGTTTCACAATATCTTTATAAGGGTGGGCCGTATAACAAAGCATGTGAGAGTACTGAAAAGAATGAAAGTCTTTTTAGAAATACATTGGGAAAGAGGTATATGTATTTCACTCCCTGTTAAATATTTCATAGTAATTACAAAAACAAAACAAAACAGTGCATTATCCCTTCAATGTTAACACATTAACTCAATAATTAACTTTTTATCTGAACTGATTATATTTTTAGATGTTATTAAGGGTTTTTTTAATAGCCAAAATCAAAGTAAAACATCTTCTAAGTGATATGGTACAATAGAAGATCTTCTTTGTGCAATATTAGCATAGCATTTCATCTAAGGGGAAACTGTTAGATCACACATCTGCAATTTAAGTCTAGTTAATGTAATCCAGGAAGTATGCCACACTTGATTTAAAAGTAGCTCTCTGTAGGTGTTCCCCCCCCTTACGCATCTGCTCGCCACTCATATCTTTCAATTGTTTATCACTCCATCATAAATTATCCCAAATAGATAGTTTGTAAGAGCATGGGAAAAAATGGATATCCATATGCAAAGCAGCTGCACTTGAATGGGTAACAATCTTCATGTGGTTATAATGTGTGTGGTTCAGCTTGGAAGATGCATTCACAAAATGATCAGTCATCATTGTGGACTGGCATAAGGACTCCCAAACTGAATCTGTGCACTGTAGAAGGGGTCACGATGGCTCAGCAGTTAAAGCCACTGAACATGTCAACTGGAAAGATGATGTCAGCGTTCCGACCGATGCTCTAATAAAAGCAGAAGCCTCAAGCCAGTTTTCAAGAAAAATCCAGTTATTTATTAGGAGCGCCATGTCGGCACGGATCTAGTGACCCCACTCTGTTTGTGCCTTACCTCTGACCCTGTTCCTCCCTCCCCCAAAGTGTGTCATCAGTCACATTCTCCAACAAAGTGATTTTGCAGGTGGTAAAAGTCACTCCCTCCGGCCGTTACTGATTTCTGTGGAGATGGCCTTGACTCTGGCCAGCTAGGATGTGTGTTGTTTTGACCAAGGTACAAATTCCTTGATGGAGCTGCGAGGCTTGGTTCCCCATACCTTTGCCTATGACAACTCAGGATCAGGTGAAGGAAGCTTCAGGTGTGGAGAGGTGACAGCCCATGTTCAAGACCTGAGCACCAAGCAATGGGGTGAGATCCTGTTATGTGCCCCAGTTCCTGCCACCTTAGCAGTTCCAAAGCATGCAAAGGCAAATAGATAACTAGTACCACTTTGGTAGGAAGGTAACAGTGTTCTGTGCACCTCAACATATAGTAATATTGGCCACATGACCATGGAAGTGTCTTCAGACAATGCTGGTTCTCTTGGTTAAGAAACAGAGGTGAGCACCGCCCCCTAGAGTCAGGCATATTGGATAGAGAAAACCTTTACCTTTACACTAGAATACTTATGAAACTGAAGCTTCTAATGTCATAACACTACACAGAATCTGGTATACTGCAGTCTATGGTATGCTATTATTTAGAATAAGGGAAAGAACAAAGAATGGAAATAGGAAACGTCTGATAATCAATGTTCTACCCCCATGATGGTGAACCTATGGCATGTGTGCCAGAAATGGCATGCAGAGCCATCTTTCTGGGCACACCAGCCATCACCAGTTGTTCTTCAGGGTTCCAGCACACAATGCATGCAGGCCAGCTGGTCTTCACGTGCATGGAAGTGCCAGACACTGGAAGAGCAGCTTCTTGGCATGCATGCATCTGCCAGGAAGCTGAGTTTCCAGTTTCCGGTGCTCACATGCATGCTGTTCAGCTTTGCATGCACATGCATGGAAAACCAGAAGCCCAGGTGACGGGTGTGCATGTGCATGCTGGAAAATGGAAGCCCAAATTCCCAGTGTGCACATGCGTGCACATGCGTGCCAGGGAAGTTGCTCTTCCAAATTCTGGTGCTCCCCTGTGTGTGTGCACTCCCATTTTGGCACTCCTTGCCGAAAAGGTTCACCAATGTTGTTCTACCCAGTCCTAAAGCAATGGAGAAAACACCACCCCACTATGGCATACTGTGAATTTAAATCCTATGCCTTAACAGTTCGTAATGTAGCTTAATTTGTCAGCATACTCAAAACAACCAGCCAGGGTTATGTTTTGAAGAGTTTGATGAGATTAGGATTTCTGGCCTTCTGTTTCATGCTGACCTTTCAGATGTTCTATTTATTATGTCCTGGTGTAAAGGATATTGGACTTCATATTTATATAACTCAGAATGGCAGAAACATTCCAGTCTGTGTTAGCAATTATAAGGAAGTATCATGTTCTGAGCATCACACCATATTCTGGATATCTCATCTGCACACATTATAGTATATACCACACATTGTATATTTTCCCCTGGGTATGGAATACCGGTGTCTAGTTCTTGCATGATAGCAAGAGCGATGATAGCAATGTTCCAATTTTTGAGGGTGCTGCCACAGAGAAGAGGTTTAGGTTTCGGTTTCGGTTTCGGTTTCGGTTTATTTATATGCTGCCCTATTCCCAAGGGGACTCAGGGCGGCTCACAAACCCAAGAGGGGAAGGGAAACCCAAGGACTACAAAAACAAGCATTTAAAATAACCAACAGACACACAATTGAGAGGGGAAAGGAACTCATCAACCCCAGGCCTGCCGACACAGCCAGGTTTTAACGGTTTTTCGGAAGGCCTGGAGAGAGGGGGGTCAACCTATTCTACAAAGCACTTGAAAGCAGGAAAAGACGCAATGGATGGAAACTAATCAAGAAGAGAATGAACCTAAGAATAAGGAGAAATGTCCTGATGGTTAGAACAATCAATCAATCAATCATTCGGTGGAACAACTTGCTTTCAGAAGTTGTGAGGTGGAGGTTTTTAAGAAGAGATTGGACAACAATTTGTCTGAAACAGTATAGGATCTTGTGTTTGAGCAGCAGGTTGGACTAGAAGATCTCCAAGGCCCCTTCCAACTCTGTTGTTCTGTTGTTTATCAAAAGAATCAATCTTGCATTTGTTTATATGTCTCTAGGTTTAACATTTCACTTGGCATTTCTTATCTGGGCAAAGTAGTTGTTTCCATAGAGAAGGTTATAGGAATACATTTAAAACAATAATGCATCTACTAGCACAATGGTTTCATGAAAGCAAACCCTGCAGCACGTAACTAGTGTGGTGAAACAGTTTTAGAGTACTAGTAAACACAAACTATGCCTAGGAGATGCCAGGACTGAACACACCTAGGTAACCTGTTTTCCCAGGTGCAAGAGAAGCTTTTGCAATGACAGCCTGGAGAAGAATCTCAGCTGCTGCATTTTACTTCACCAGCGTCTCTCACCAGCTACCAGAATAATATTGCCCAGGAGGATAATACTTGATTTCCACCCATTAATGATGTCTGATACGATGTTTGATGGGGATGAAGGGATGGGAAGAAGCCAAGATATGGTTTGATTCACCTACTAAAGTGCCTGCTAATACAGTCATTAGGTAGGAGAAATGCAAGATAGCTGAACCTCTTGAAGTTTCTGCAGTTTGAAACTCTTAGACTCTGGATATAATAGGTCTTATTAAACAGCACTTTGACCCATGTCTGATGCTGTCAACCTTTTCCCTTATTTCTTTTCTCTCTCTCCTCCTCTTTGCTCAGTTTGCTTAATTAGGTTCACAATACCTACCTCCAATTTTTATCCAAATGAAAGAAATATATTACTGATAATTCTTTATATGTCTGATATAACTGCTTAAAGAGAATCTCCATTTACTGCTTAGGGAGGATGAACAAATTTCAACATTATTGGTGTCTAGCTAATGAATATATCATATGCAGGCAGTCCTCATTTAGCAATCACAATTGGGACCAGTGACTTCATCTTTCTTGAGCCATGGTGGCACAATGGTTAGAGTGCAGTACTGCAGGCTACTTCTGCTGACTACCGGTTGCCTGCAATTTGGCAGGTCAAATCTCACTAGGCTCAAGGTTGATTCAGTCTTCCATCTTTCCGAAGTGGGTAAAATGGGGACCCAAATTGTTGGGGGAAAGATTCTGACTCTGTAAATCACTTAGAGAGGGTTGTAAAGCACTGTAAAGCAGTATATAAGTGCTATTGCTATTTTATGAAACAGTCACTGAGTGAAACAACAACTGGACCGATCAGCTTAATTTAGGTTTCCTTTGGTTTACAGATCTACAAAAGTCATAAATGTGAGGAATGGTTGCAAAGTTACTTTTTCCATCACTGTTGTAATAGCAAATGTTCACCAAAGAAATCAGTCGTTAAGCGAGGACTACCTGTATAAGAAAATCAATCACTATTCTGTTTTAGATGAACATCTAAATTGGATAATACAAACTTTTCTTATTTCACAATCCCCCAAAGACTGCATGATACATTAGTTCTTCACAAAGCTTTGCTTTTTGTATTCCTCAGGGTAATTTCAGTGACACTGATTTATAGAGCATCAAGCTTGAGCATATTCTCTGGGAATATGAGGCAACACTGACATTCAGTGTTAAAAAGCTTCCAGTATTTAAAGACCC